>NW_010229031.1:16002-24525 GCF_000690775.1 Eurypyga helias
GGGGGGCAGGGTGTTCGTGGGAGAGGGGCATCAATCACTGCTCAGGGACTGACTGGGCATTAGTCAGAGCAACTGCACTGTGCATCACTTGTTTTTTATATTCTATTATTATTATTCCTTCCTTTTTGTATTATTAAACTCTATTTATCTCAACTCATAAGTTTTACTTTTTTCCAATTCTATCTCCCATCCCATTGAGAGGATTGTGAGAGAATGTCTGTGTGGTGTTTATCTGCCTGTCAGGTTAAACCACAACAAGGAGATAATTTACTGTTTATCATCACTTTTATAGTCACATCTCCATATATAGAAGTACTTCCATGCTTTCCTGTTTTGCACTTTCTGGATACTAATTAAACAAATGAGGTGAGTAACGAAGTAACACAGACTGAATATTCAAGTAAAACAAGTAAAAATCCTTTTTCTCAAAGACAGATGTATTAATAGTTGTATTACTATTCCATAAGAAATGTAAGATCTATTACTTCAGGTACTGAAAATAGACATCCCAAAATAATAGAAAAGGCATTTCAAGGAAAAAAATAATATTTTTTTAAAGGATCTGATAAAGACTGGAGTATTTTCCTCGTTTACATTGTCTATTATTTCCATCCTACAGTCACTGGGATGAAGGAGAAGTGAGTTATGTAAAGCCACCAGTAATTAGGTTGCCTTGAACTGGTGAGGTAGTACATCAAAAGATAAAATGACCACAAAATATAATGCATTCCATTCCAAACTACTGTCATTATACATTTAATGAAGAGCAAGAATGCTGTTAAATTAAAACAGGTTTGCTTGAGTAAATGTAGTCAGTGTGCACACAGTATGTTATTGCTCATTTTCAGAACTTTCATGTCTAACTCTGTAGCCATTTAATTTTTGTTGTTAGGGTTTGGGTTTTTCTCCTTTAAATCTCTCCTGTGCAAAATAATTTCCAGCTTTTGATGTTGCATTTATGAAGAATGACCACTAGAGTGCTGCAGGTATCCACTGAACTGCAGTAGTGCACATTTACCATTAGTATTTCAGTTTCAGATGTATTTTTAATATGTATATCATAAATATGTTTTCTAAAAAGTAGATTTATTTATCTATATACCTAAAATCCTTTAAGATGGCTATGTGTATAAGCAAGGTCAGATCTGATATTTTTATATGTATAGAAAGAAGAGTATATCTGCTTGCTAGGTAGATCAGAATTAGATAATGGTTTAGAGGATGGATAGTTACATCATACATCACTATCTTAACAGGCTACAGAGTAAACACTCTTAAATACCCATTTTCTTGTACAATCTATTGATATAACTATAATGTTTGTGCTTGTATAACTAATTAGTTATCCTCAGGTCTAGTGTCCATTTATGAATTAATACCAGGAGAAGATACAGACAAAACTTGTTTCTGAAACTGGTTTGAATGCTAATACGAAACTCATCACAGACATCTCACTCCTTACTCAAAATTTTGGCCAAATCTGTCAAGCAGAACCAGTCCAACAGGGAGTCACAGATTTCTGTGCCAAAAGGGATATGCTTACATTCCCTGAGATAAGCCCTGAATCCATAAGAGCTGCTAACCCCTGACTTAGCACCGTACTTGTTCCTCCCTGCCAGTGATTAGTCCCTTTTACAGCAACAGCTGTAAGAGTAATAGCCTGACCAGGAGAGACGATACCAGACCCTCTGCTAGAGCCTATTAAGTGCTGAGGAGAAGCCAAGTGCCATCTCATGTTTCTGTGGTTTCAAGGTTGACCTTGGCCCTGTCTAGTACAGCAAAAACCTCTTGGTCAGAGCCCTTCATAGCCACAAGTCAGAGGATAGGACTAGAAGTGAAAAAAGCTGGGAAAAGCAGTTTGAGATACTACAGTTCTGAGGCTGTCTGGTTTAACTCAGTCTAAGAGAGCTATAAAAACATCACTTTAAAGCTACAGGAAGCGAAGGCCAAAATATTACTAAAAGGTTAGAAAAGGAAAGATTAAAGTCAGGAACTCTTGTCAGAAAGAAACTAATACTGGGATGAAGATGAAAACTGAACATTTCCAGCCTGCTCTGAGGAGTCTGTCAGGACATAGCACGGGGAAAGGGGGAGACTGCTGGGACAAATAGATTAAGAAACACAACAACAGTTTAAAGAATTGGACAAGCTGGCATTTCAAAGCACTGTTACAAGAGAAGGCTTAAAAAAAATCCTTGTAAGACCCTGAAAGATGAGGAGGACTGAGGTCACTGTAACTATGACGACCAGCAAAATGGACAGAGGAAAAGAACGGGCAAAGAAAACCAAAACCAGAATGATTTGACACACACACATGCTCATTCTGATCACTCGGGAAAAGGAGAGTGGAAGGAAGCAGAAAAGGCATTTCAATGATAAGCAGAATAGGTCAGGGTTTCTTTTTCCTTCCTCCTTTGGCTTGTAGTAAATTCCATTCCATTTCATACCCTCCATCCTAAATTGGCAGTGTCAAACTCTGCCGTAAAGTTAATGAAGGATGTGGTTTTAGTGTGTTTGATGTTTAATATATCTTTTAAATGCCATCATGTGCCAGGAATTTCTAATCATATTGCTAAGTCTTTTATCAACCTTACAATCTGCTTTTTCCACTTTTATACTGGTTTTGCATGGTAAACTCAAAGACCAAGAATGGAAATTTCTGAAAATCCACAGATGACAGGCTATCTCAAACACACAGATTAATAAGGATTTACCTAGTCACCAGTGTGGAATTAATCCATGGAAATTCGTGAGAACAGGTTGGCTCAGAAAGTATAACCAGTATGCCAAATTCTTCTTTCATTCAAGTGCAGGCCAGCTCATTGACTGATGTCATACTATTAATTTATTCATTCAGGAGATTTGTATTTAAAGTGGTTTCATATTTTAGTGCAGAACAAAATCACCAGTGACTGTGGTGAGGTAGTGGAAAGAGAAATAGAAATTATCTATGCTCTAAGGAGGGAGAAGGGGGAATCCATGACCCTGATCTTGGCAGGGAAACAGGGAGCTCATTGCAGCCACATAGACACCTGTGAAGTCAAAGATGTCTTGTATGGGAAAAATATTGTTGGTCTGTGGAGTACTTTGAAGGGACATAGCTCAAAAGGACCCTGTTTTAGGCTGACTCAAGAAAACTTCTTAGCAAAAGGCACTGTCAGACTATCACAAAATGAGAGCAGTTCACAGTTTTTAGGAAGTAAGGTAGTCGTTCAACCACAGTAAGTTTTTAACGTTTCAAAATTCTACATTGGATACTCAAGACTTAGTTTCACAGGTTTCTTCTTGGAATTGGCAAAGTTTGATCCTCAGTAATTCACAAAAAGCATTTTTCTGTTCTAGACTTCATAAAATAACAATATATGGATTTTCTCAGCTACAGCTTTAAGTGCCAATTTGATCTTGTGCAAGACAACCAGCATTGAGACAGATTTATCACTCAAACTTTTCCAGTGCTAGTGCTAAGCTTCTGCTCAAAGTGGTGTGTTTACCTTACTGTGCTGTGTCTGTTGCTAGAAATAGGTTAACGTTGATTTCTACTTTGCCTTTTTTTTACAGCAAATGGAGAGTCCAGAATGTGAAGGAATAGTGACATGAAAAGGTAGAACCTGGCCTGCAGAGGTCTGCTCACAGGTTGTTATATGCTTGGAATCAGTGTACTGATAATTTTTTTAAATTTTATAAGACTTAGACTTCCATAACAAAGAGTGGCAAGCTCTTGTCTATATGTATTTAGGACTCTGTATATCCCTCTAAATAACATAAACACTGCAACTGTTGCATTTCACAAAATACCAGACAGGATGGTTTGGTCAAAATAAAAAGGATATTTTTTTCCCTTTAATCTAGGACTAGTTGAAAGTCCAGGCACTCTGTGAACTCCATTCTAATTCCCCTGGGGGACTTACATTTTTTGACATTTCACAGAGGTGAACTTCACTCTAGGTGCAGTATTGGGCAATTGCTGAAGGAACTCTAAGCAAACTGCATTGCCATATTTAAAAGACTGTTCTGTGGAGAGAGAGAAGGAACAAAAAACAAGGACCAGGAAAAGTGCGTTGAGAATTTCTTGGTTCTGTGACTAAGTGCAGACAAACCATAAGGGCCAAAGTTGTATTTGTTAGCATTCATATTCAGTTTGCATCTATACGTGGATAAGTGTCTAAATATGTTCTATTGTGAACATATCCCTGCATGCCAAGATTTCAATTTACATGTTTCCTCAACAAGATGTTGTTGTGGTTTAACTCTGGCTAGAAAAATACCACAAAGCCGCTCTCACAAATCCCCCTCCCCTCCTCCAGTGGTGGGGGAGAATCAGAGGAAAAAGAAATAAGGATGCTCATAAAATTGAGACAAGAACTGTTTACTGATTGAATCTAAAATTAATATATACAAATACTACTGATAAGAGGTAATTAAAATAATAGAAAATAAAACATGATACAATTATGATACAGTTTCTCACTACCCACTGACCAATGCACAACAGGTGTTGGGTAGTGAGAGTCAGACCCAGAGAGCCCGAGAGCCGCAGCCCGAAAGTGATCGCAGCCTGAGAACTGCAGCCCGAGGGCCGGAGCCTGAGAGCTATCAAAGCAGATTCTGAGCGAACCCTGTCAGCGACAGAATGACCAGGAAAGCTAAACAAACGCACCAACTCCCTCATGAACCAGCCAGCACAGGAGTTAGCGAAGCAGCTAACGCAGGAGTCAGGGTGAGGATCAGCAGGTGTACGGGAGTGAACCAGAGAGAGTAAGGGAGAGAGCAATGGCTCCTGGACCCCCTCCTCACCTCTGCCCCGAGCATGACGTACTATGGGACGAAATACTCCCTTGGTCAGTTGGGGTCAGGTGCCTGAACTGTGTGTCCCAGCACTGCCTGTAGCGAGACAGCGAGAGCTGGGAACGCAGCTGCAGGATCAGAAGCACAGAAAGATCTTGAATCTGGTGCAGGCATTCCCCAGCGCCAGGTGAGAACTTATCAGTGCTGCTCTCTGCATCCAGGAACAGCTTCCTAGCAGCCATGGTAAAGAGAGTTAACCCTTTCCTGGCTGAACCCAGCACAGATGTTTAGTCAGAGATGATTACAGATAAAATTGATTTTCCTCTTTCCCCCTGCTTGTTTTTCCTCTTTCTTTTTTTTTCCTCTTTCCCCCTTTTTTTGTTCTCAGTAGAACTCTTGAGACTGTAATACAGGGATCATTACTAAAACAAAATTTCTTTAGATTTCCTGGTGTATGTTGCACCGAACAAATCAGCAAGGCTTAGCCCCTAAATATCTCAATGAAATCTCAGGTCTTCCTGATTTGCCAAAAGCCCAACAAATGTTTTTTATATCTATTTAAAACAGTGATGCAAAGACTATTGTTACTCCGCTTTTTGACCATATCACCTCTTACAGTGTAGTGCTCCACTCATTCTTTCTGCTTTATAATGTAAAATATAATAGGCTTTTTCATTTTCAGGGTCTTCCATGATCTTTTCTATCCTATCTATAATTTCACATTCATTGTGAAGATGTCAGTCCTGTCTCTGAGTCTCTCACCCATCTCATTTTTCAAATAATTTTCTTTCAAAACATCTTCCTTCCTCTTTCCCCGGTGTTTCAGATGAACTCCCTGACAATGCCTACAATAAAACTTTGCTGATCTCTTTTAAAAGTCCCTTAAGCTCCTCTTTTTGGCATAATACCTGCAGGATTTTCACAATGGCTAGGTACAACTACTACAGCGTAAAGTCCTGAAGTTTCTTTATTTCCTCAGATTTTTGTTGTGTCTGTCTCTGTACACTATTCCTTATGTTCAAATTCATACTGTGGGGCAAGGATCATCTCTCTGTTCAGAGTTTACACTAGGCTTGGAATGATGCAGTCCTGGACACAATGGCCGATCTGTGACTAGCAAAACCAAAAAACACACAATGGTAGGAAGAGTATCTTTGAAGAAAGGGCTGATTACGTTCTCTCGCAAAAAAACCTGTCATTTTCTGAGACTGAAAATACACAATAAATTGTCAAGATACAGTTGGTTACAGTCGGAGTAGTGTTATGTCCCAGATTTATCTGCTTTATCTTGTATGTGTGAGCACACCCTCTTGAACAGCCATTCAGAAAGCCCAACTAAATAACTCCTTCAGCAAAAGTAAACCATCTAAAGGCTTTTAAAATGTTTTGTGCTACTAGATTTCAGAGCTGTGTCGTCTAGAAAATGTGCCATAGGTACAGTTCATTACTACAATAACGTTTATTTTAATGAGTCTTTTTCGAAGTTTCATAGAAAACAAGGGCCTTATAGACCAGTCAATTAAATCTCTATATGTGATAGAGTAATCTCAGAGAAGTCATGTCGGGTCTGTTGATTAGTGTATAATATACGATAAACTTTAGTTCTCACTAGTATTTGCTGGATCAGAATACATTTTTTTTTTTCTGAAAAATAGAAATAAAATCAGGTATATTCTAATTTGGTTCCACAGATGTCCTCACATAGTATGAAATATGATTTATTTTAAGATGAACAATATGCAAATATAACACCAAATTGCTCATTGTGACATCTGGAACAAAAGGTAAGGACAGATAGTAAACAATAAATGGGAAGTCAGCTAGAAGAATTCGGTAATCATTGAACATTTACAGGTATTAATATAAGCAATGAAAAAAGGTATGCTTTTTTTAAAGTATTTTGTAGTAAAACAATAACACTCATCCAGTCAAAATAAGGATAACACACATCCAAGAACCACAAATCCAGTAAAAAAAAAAACCCAAAAGTTAAATCACATTGGTTTATAAACAAAAGTAGTATTTCTGTCTGAATGTGCAAATTATTTTACAATTATTTTAATCTATTCTTGCAAACAAAACTATAAAAATGACTCATTATTATGTTCTACATTGTGTAACATTATTAATGAGGATTTAGATTTAGTTCCATGCCATTAAAAACAGAGCCAACTTTTTACAGTAGAGATGTTTGATCCTGTAAATACTTTCTTCATGCATGGCCTACTGAATTCCAGCAAAACATTCAGAACCAGACAAAACCACATTTTTTTAAATCTGTAGACAAACACAATGAAAACAAAAGCCTAATTAAAGGATAGGTAAGCCACAAACATTGTTTTGAGTTGATAGGAATTAACATCTTCCCAATATAGGTCTAATTTAGGCAGTTTATAGTCTTAGAATTTCATTAAAATCCCTCTTGTTAATGCTTCATATTTAAATTGTGTTTTTCTGTGAAGCTTGGTAAAAAAGCAATGGAGGAATTTATTTCACAGTCATAATGTTGCATTTAAATAAAATATGTTTTTTAATACACAATTTTAGCCTAGCCAATGAAATGTTTGTGGTCCTAATCATGAGTTTCATATTTAGGATTTACAGTGTGATGCGTCTGAACAAGAGTTTCTTGATTGAATGCAAATTATTCTCGGTCCTTCTTGTCCTGTCTTTCAGCATACATCTAAGCTGCAGTGAAGGAATTACTTGAGCAGGGTGCTATGATATACAAACCTGTGCTGGCCTTAGTCTAGCAGTCTTGAGTATTCATAGGTGTCTGGCCCCAGCATCACATAGGTACACACCAGAGAAACTGCATCTAGAGCCCGTGGTTCCCACAACCCTGCCGTATACCAGATTTGAGACAGGGTGAGTGCGCATTGCTCTTTCCTTCTCCAGTGTGTTATGGACTTCATGTTCACAGACACCAAATTGAAATGTGTGTGGCTGCTGGCTGAGCTGGCAAATAACATGAAGCTGTGCTTAGGCTTGGAAAGGCGCTCCCACCTTTTATGTGTAGACAGACTTAATTATTCTATTATTTCATGCCACTGAATCAGTATAATAGAAGGGAAAATTCTGACTACAAGTCACTCAACTAGAATGGACCACTTCTTTTATATAAAAAATCAGCACAATAGAGCTTGAGAAAATATGATATACTCATAATTAATTACCATAATAATGATAAGAGCTAAAAAAAATAAGAAAACTGCTTACATATAAACCCCAGTTTGGAAAAGACTTCTTGGGAAATAGGAGAACCAGGGCTTAGTTCAGCATAGCGTTTAATCACATGTGTAAATTTAAGCGTTAACCTCATAAATAAATTATTTCTGGGTTTGGGATCTAAATGGGAAAAAAAAAGGCAAGAAATAAATAGATGAAACGTTTTCCTTTGAAAATTCTCTTTTCTGTTTGGACATATGTTAAGCAGCCCTTCATTCTGGAGCAGAACATTTTTGATAATGTCTGTATAAACTAAGCAAACAGAAAAAAGAGGTTTCAACTACTCCATGTAGAAGTGACTGCACAGCATGATTTATTTGCAGGTAACCATTGAGTCACCCTCACAGAGTATTTATTCACAGAGAAATCTTCTGTCTGTTTTTTTTTATTATTATGGACATCTGATGGCTTTTCTAGTGTCACTAGACAATGGCTTTTCATCCGCTTGCTGGGAGATGTGACTCTCCTCCCAGGAGCAGTGCTTCCAGCAGAGTCAGGAAAACAACTTGA
>NW_010229032.1:0-2355 GCF_000690775.1 Eurypyga helias
CCTGGCTGAATCCAGCACAGATGTAGGGCGGGGTCGCTTTCCTCTAGCCCTGCGGTCTGGAACCCTCCTGCTCCCAGCCACTCTCCGTGTCTGCCTGCGAGCTGCACGTTTAAACAGCTTGAGTGGAATAGTACAGCCCAGAATACACACGGACCTGCGTTTTTCTCCCACCCACCTTCTCTTCCTGTCGCTGTAAATTCAGGCTTAGCCTTCTCGGAACAATACAGAGCACAGCCAGGGTGTTTCTGTAAGCTAAAAGTAATTGGCCTGGGTTGTCAGGGGCTGTCAGTGGTGTGTGTGTGGCTGTTATGGACATGAATGCACCAGCGTGTTTCTCCAAATGGGTTGGACATTCTCAGTGTCAGGCTAAGCCCGTGGCAAAAGGCTCGGGGACGAAAGCAATCTTGCTGAGGTAAAGTCATGATTTTTGTCCAAATCTATTCATCAACATGGCCATTGGTTTTGTAGAATCATGGAATCATTTAGGTTGGAAAGGATCATCAAGTCCAACTGTTAACCCAACACTGCCAAATCCACCATAGAATCATGGAATGGTTTGGGTTGGAAGGGACCTTAAAGATCATCCAGTTCCAACCCCCCTGCCATGGGCAGGGACACCTTCCGGAGCCCAGGGTGCTCAAGTGCTCAAAGCCTCATGCATCCTGGCCTTGAAGACATCCAGGGACACCATGTCCCTAAGCGCTGCGTCCACATGTCTTTTAAATGTCTCCTGGGATGGTGACTCTGCCGCCTCCCTGGGCAGCCCGTTCCACTGCCTGACAGCCCTTTCCATGAAGATTTTTTCCCTAATATCCAATCTACAATCTTTTGTATGTAGAGTCTGTTGCGCAGTCATTACCTGGCAGGGTTTTGTTGGGTCGGTTTGCAGCACTGAGGTAAAGATCTCATAAACACCGATCGTTAAAGTCAGTAACACGTTACTAAGCGTGTAGAAATCACCTGAATGTCACTCACCTACCATGGTAATCTACTGTACCTCATAACGAGGGTGCTGCATACACACAGAGCTGACCTGATGCTTTTATGTGTACTGGTTTTTCTCGTAGGGGAGCCTTGGAAATAAAATCCATCTTCAGGAGTGAATGAAAAGTCTTCCTGTACTCTGGAGTATCGTTCCACTGCTTGGTTGGGTTGGATTTTCCCCTCTGAAAAACGAAGCGCGGCCCTGCGGGGTGGTTTTCTTGGTGCCGGTCATATTATGCTTGTCCCCAGCAGACAGTTGGGAATCTGAGGGGGATGTCAGAGCGTTCCTGATCCGTCGGCACTCGTGTGCTGATAACGCTGGGTTTTGTCTGCTGGAGTTGCCTCTAAAAACTTCCTGAGTGAATCACAGAACCGCGCTGAAGCGACAGCAGAGGATCAGCAGCAACCTGCCGTGCTTGAATAAGACCCGAAAGCCAAAATCGGCCCTTCTCTCTTTTTCTGTGGTCTGTATCCTTCAACAGTCCCTGTGATAATTAAGCACAATATTTTCCTTCATCCCAATAAAAAAACCCCACGGGTTGTCAAGGCCCAAAGCCAGGCCTGGCTCTTCCCATGGATGATGGAAGCTGCTTTCCGAGCTGGACCGACAACAGGGACTTTTCTTTGACCGTAAAGGTCAGCTTGACCCGCTCGAAAACATCCTGTGCGGCTCCCAGTTTTGGGGGTGCCCCGAGGGGGTTGTAGCCCCAGGCCTTCTGCTGGTTTAGAACAGCAGAGGGAGTCTTCCCGCCGGCAGAGGCAGCAGAAAAACGGGATTTCAGAGCACCGGCTGCTCTGTCGACAGCGCAACGGAGAGCGGGGGTGTGAGGGGGCACCTCTTGTTCGCACAGGGGAGAACAAAGAGCCCGGCTTTAAGGAGAGGGTCTCTCTGGGCTGTGACTTGTGGGGGAAAATTGGAGAATAGAAGGAATAATAGATGGTCTGACGAGGGCTGAATTGCAACATGGGGTCCGTGAGACCTCTGTGGCGGGAGAGTTGTGGGGTGCTGTGGGCTTGGGTCTGCTTCAGTGTGCCGTGTCTGAAAATCCCTGTTGAATCATGGAATGGTTTGGGTTGGAAGGGACATTAAAGAGATGTTTGTCTGCTGGAGTTGCCTCTAAAAACAGGGACATTAAAGGGACATTAGGGACATTAAAGAGGACATAAAAAGGACATTAAAGGACAAAAAGGGACATTAAAGACATGTCCCTGCTATGGGCAGGGATACCTTCCACTAGCCCAGGGTTCTCCAGGCCTCATCCAGCCTGGCCTTGGACAATCCCAGGGATGGGACATCCACAGCTTCTCTGGGAACCTGTCCCAGTGCTCCCACCCTCTGTGGGAAGAATTCCTTCCTGATATCTAACCTAA
>NW_010229032.1:2643-7432 GCF_000690775.1 Eurypyga helias
CCCCAGAGCGGAGCAGAGGGGGAGAATCCCCTCCCTCACCCCCCTGGCCACGCTGCTCTCGATCCAGCTTGGGATCCGGTTGGCTTTCTGGGCTGCCAGCGCACACGGCTGGCTCCTGTCCAGCTTTTCATCCCTCAGCACCCCAAGTCTTCCTCAGGGCTGCTCTCCATCCACTCTCCACCCAGACCGAGAATCCCTCCCAGCAGAAGTTTAAAGCTTGGAGAGCCCTTTGGGGTGCTTGAGAGCCGGTACGAGGAGGGAGTAACGAGCGTCTACGCCCCCGTTACACAAATGCAGTGTCAGAGCAACGGCTCTGCCACGCTCCGGAGTAGGAACTTGGTTTTCCAGAAAAGTTACAGGGAACCATAAGGCGAACCTTTCCAGGAGCATGCAGGCAGCAGCTGACAGGCAGCAACTCGCGTGTGCAGCGCCGGCAGAACCTGTGTCTGAAAGCACAGCGCGGTTTTGCTGCGTGCGTGAGGTTTTTGGGGCCTCTGAGGGAGGGTGAGGCGTGGAGGGGGAAACTTGGCTTTGACCTGGTTCCCAGGGGTTCATACCCCTTTCCTGGGACACATAAATCCTTACTCGTGTTTCAGCCAGGCATCAGTCCAAGTGTTCCTTCGCCTTTGAGCCCGTGGTGGTTGGCACACGTCGCTTGGCATTTTCCAGTTGGGCAGCTTTAACTCCTCTGGGGAGGGGGACAGCAGATTGAAGTCGGCCGGTTCCAGAGTCGCAGTTCTGGCTGTTGGTGTGGCTGTTGTCTCGCGGGGGTGGATGCGTTTCGGCAGCGGTGGGAACGGGGGAAGGCGCCGGCGTTGTGTCTGACAAGCGTACGCGCCTGCGGAACACGCTCGGCTCCCTTTTCTCTTTGAAAAGTAAAGTGCTGGTTTATTTTCTGGCAGAAGAGTTGGGAGTTCAGGGCAAATTTAGGAAGGGGGCAAATGCTACCAGGAAAGGAGGAGAAATCTATTTTTAGTGAGGCTTTTTGGAGTTTTATTTATACTGGGCAGCACCCCGTTAGTCATTAACGTCTGTGGTGTGAACAGCTTTATTAAGGATGCCGTTACACCGGAGCGAAGGTGCTTTACGTGCTGTTGACGTCGTATTGAAATGTCAGCAGAAAAGCCATTTTTCATTATGTTTAGGGTGCACTGGGCCTCCTCTTAAGCCCGGTTATGCCTCCTGAGCTGCTCTATTATTATTTGCTCTAACGCATTAACCGCTCAGCTGCCAGGCACTTGGTGTTGTCATCGACGAGCCAAACGCTCCCGGGGTGCAGTACGACGGAAAGGAGGAAGAGGATGATGCTGCTCTGTCCCGTTTCCGCGTGCGACCGAGGAGAGAAATGCTTTCTGGGAAAACGACGAGGCAGCTGCAGGTCTTATTCTGAATAAAGAATGTGCCACTTCTGCTGAGTGTGTGATGTAAAATAACTTTGCGTAGCGGAGGAGGCCGGAGCCTTCCCGCGGGGGGAAGAGTTGTGATGGTCACTGCCTGAAATTGTCGCCTTCCTCAGTTTACCAGCTCCCTTGGAAGAGTTTCTAGATTAAAGTGACTTGTAGCCCTGGCAAATTCCTTTGTGAAAAGGGAAAGGAATACCAGCAATTTGCTTTCCTTCACCTGGATTTCCTTCACAGGTTGCCCAGAGGAGCTGTGGATGTCCCATCCCTGGGAGTGTCCAAGGCCAGGCTGGAGGAGGCTGGGAGCACCCTGGGCTATGGAAGGTGTCCCTGCCCATGGCAGGGGGGTTGGAACTGGATGATCCTTAAGGTCCCTTCCAATCCAAACCATTCTATGATTCTATGGATGTGCTGGAATTAGCCAGGGGGGATTCTCTTGCTCTCCTCATCGAAGGAATCTGTAGCTGTATGTGCAGTCCTGCGTGATTAATCCGTTTAATTCTTACTTAAGCAGGCCCAAGACCTCTGTAAGGGAGAAGCGTGGAGCAAGTTTGCAGCTCTTTCTCCTTTTTCAAACTGCACGGGCTACCTACTCGCTCTGGTTGCTGGAATAAAATGAGAATGGCACTTACAGCTATTTCTGGCACTGAAAAAAGTCAGGGAAGGGCTGCTGTGGATCTGGCTGGCTTGGAAGTGTGAAAGCAGCTGGAAATCAGGCAGAGCTGTACGGACAGGGCAAACAACTGGCCCTGGGAGTGTCAGGCAACGCTGTCCTTGACAAATCCAGCTGTTGGATTTTTTTTGGTCCTGTCGCTGGGATCATATTAGGCCATAAAAGCTAAAAGGAGCATTGGTGGCTCCAGTTTTTTCACGTGGTGTAAACTGGCAAGGGAGAACTCTGCAAACGCGAGAATGGAAGAATCGGGAACCCAGGAGGACGCCTCTGGGTTTTTGTACCGCAGGGTTGTGGTACTGTCCCGTGCCTCTGGGTTGGATGCGCAGGAAGCCCTTAGAAGGCTTCTTCATAAGGGCATGAAGCTGCACGTGGGGAGAGCGTCCTCGGGCAGTCCCTCGGAGCGGCTGGTTCAGCGTTATCTCCGAAGGCTGCGGGATACGGCTGAATCAATGCCGAGCGGCTGAAATCAATAGGGGAATAAGCCTGTATTTCCCAGAGTGGGAGTCTTGGAAGGGGGGGCAAAAAGAAATATTTAGGGCAGGATTCGAACAGATTGGTCCTCTCACCTCCTCCCAAACACCAACCAAACCAGAAATAAACACTAAAGCCCTGTGGTACCAGGGAGAAGAACCCGAAGGAGCAAGTTCTGCCATGGGTGAGGACGGTTGAGGAAGCCGTGTCAGACTTGCAGCGGTGTTCTCTCTTAATTACTGTAATTACACAAGTCTCTGTGTCACTGTAGTCCTGTCTCTTGTCTTCTGGCCTGAGTGTTGCCATTCTCTGCTTGGTTCCCATCTCCTGGTTCTATGGTTTCTCCGCTTCAGGTTGGAGGGGACCTTAAATCCCCCCCAGCCCCCCCCGCCATGGGCAGGGACACGTTCCATAGCCCAGGGTGCTCCCAGCCTCATCCAGCCTGGCCTTGGACACGCCCAGGGATGGGGCATCCACAGCTTCTCTGGGCAACCTGTCCCAGTGCTCCCCACCCTCTGCGGGAAGAATTCCTTCCCGATGTCCCATCTCCATCTCCCTCTTTCCGTTTAAACCCATCACCCCTTGTCCTGTCACTCCCTGCCCTTGGGAAAAGCCCCCCTCCCCGAGCATTTTAATTGCTCTCGACTTGTTTTCCATCCAACGTGCATTTTGCCTGGTCCTTAAGCAAACAGGGTGTCAGGTTTTTTTCTGTTTTAACTTACCTGCTGTCTTTCTGTGTGGCCTTAGAAGCTAGTCCTGACATGTTCTATGGCTCCATTTACTCATCTGCAAAGTAAATAACACCTACTGGGCCGGGGAGTAACGAGGGATAATTAATTAATGCGTGCTACGAGTTCTGAGGTCCTTAACTAGGCGAAAGCTGAGGATCATGAGGTTAGTTAATTCGCCGCTTTGTTTTTTCCTCCAGCCCTTCTTGGTTTGGATCTCTCGGAGTGTGAAGTTAAGTGTGTCAGGACTTCTTTTCAGCCTGTTTCTTTAACTCCCGTTGATGTCACTTTTCCTTTCAAGTGGAACTTTAAAACCAATTACACACGGATCCTAGAATGAGGAACTAACAACAACATCGCTTTAATTTTTCATCCAGAAAATATTCTCGTTTTACACTCTGCTTCTCTTACTTAAAGGAACCATAAATCAGTGTGTTCCTTTGGTGTTTGCAGTCACGGGGAGAGATTTAGTGCTGCTGGCAGGCCCCGGTCTGAAACGGGCAACCGTCGAGGGCAGAGCACTGCACGGAGCCACATTCCATTCACACACACATTTGCTTTCCTTGGCTGTCATCCAGATGATATTTTTCTGAGCCACTCGTGAGCACGAGGGAAACTGTGTGGGCAGAGGGGAGTGTTTTTCATCTCCTGGTCAGTCCGTCACCTCGACTGGCTTTTATTCTCTCTCGCCAGGAGTGAAACACATCGGGGCATTTCGGAGAGCAGCGGGCATCCCCTGACCCTCACCTCTCCGCATTGGCCACGTCACAGCCAAGGCCCTGCACCTCGCTGCTGGGTGAGGGCGATTGTTGTGTCTCCTGACCACGCAGGGCGAAAGGGGAGAGCCAAAAAGCGTGGGTGTTGCCCAAGGTGCGCGTGATTCCGTTGATCGCTCTGCTGCGGAGCGGGCTGAGCCTCTCGCTGCTATTTCTGGCTCACCAGGACTCATCCCCCAAGCCCTTCGATAGCCGTGAGGCCTGATTCACTGATGTCTGTAGGTTGGGGTGCATGCTGGTACCCCAAGGCTGCCAGAGGGTCACATCCCTTCTGCATAGACACACATAGTGACATCTGCCTCTTCCCATGTCGTGCTCACTCGCACTCCTGTCGCTGTCCCCTCCCCAGTCTCTTGTCACTAGAAGACGACTTCAGCTGGAAGATTTGCGTGGCAGTAGAGTCACTGAACTCTGAGCCCTGGCTGTTGATGACAGAGCAGCTCTGTCCTTGGAAAGAGGAGCAGCAGGCCTTGCCTGGAAAGCCGTACAGCTTTCTGGGCTCTGGCAGTGCCAGTTCGGCTGCTGGTGTCCAGCCTTCTGCTCATTGAGGCAGAATCTAGCCTCAAAATTGGAGAGAATCATAGAATCATGGAATGGTTTTGGTTGGGAGGGACCTTAAATCCCATCCAGGCCCTCCCACCCCACCATGGGCAGGGACAGCTTGCACTAGACCAGAGTGCTCCCAGCCTCATCCAGCCTGGCCTTGGACACTCCCAGGGATGGGGGATCCACAGTTTC
>NW_010229032.1:7893-11105 GCF_000690775.1 Eurypyga helias
GCTCACCCGAAGGTGAGTACCTGCAGCCTAACGAGTGGCCGTTTCGTTCCTTAGCTGTAGGGAATGAATTTCACCACTGGCTCGTGTACTGGGACCCTCCTGGCACCCTCAGACGCCTTTGCACCCGTAGGTCTTCGCCGCATTTATTTATTCACATCGCGATTCTAGTTCCTCTTGCACTTCACTGACTCCTGCTCTTGAGTTTGCTGACTCCGTCAAGGCATAAACAACCACCAGCACCAGTTGCTCCTGTGCTCCAGGATACCTAGTTCCTGGGAAAGGTAACGGATGGAGGAGGATGAGGAGCCCAGGCCAAGCTTTGTGGCACTGCCGGGAGCCCGCTGACCGCTGGTGCGTGGGGTTTGTCTGACTGCGCTGAAGCAAGCTTCACACCTCCACTTACAGTTTGCTTAGTCTTTATTTTCAAATATACATGCAAAAAAAAAAAAAACCCCACCCCAAAACCATCGGCACATCACAGCACTAGATCACAAAGAAGGGGGGGCAGTGGGTGAAGCTGGCTCTGGTATTTGGGAGAAACATCAATTTGCACATAGTTCACTGTAACATTCTCTTAAAACTTCATCTAAACTGGGACCCTCTGTAGTGCAGGAGCCTCTGAAGGCAACACGCAGCTCTAGGAGGCTTCCCGTTCCCTTTCTTAGGGATGGGTGCCCACGCCACAAGGGTGGAGGTCACCCAACCGCAGCAGCTTGGTCTGGAACTTGCCTAGCTGGGCAAACAGGTCATGAACAGCCGTTTCTGCCAAAGGCTCCCCCTTCCCTCATCAAAAGAAACGTCAGTGTGTCTGTGAAGGGTGTACACCTTCCGGGGAGAGCCATGGATAGCCAAGGCTAAGGCAAGTCCAGCTCCGGAGCCTGGCGCTGTAAACGCGCCGGGAAGTGACGGCACATCAGCACGTGTCACCTTGGCACAGCTTTATTAAAGGTGAAGCCACGTGGGAGGGACCTTCGCAAGGGCTGTTGTTCTGCGTGTCATTTTTTACCTCAACTTGCTGTGCGTGGGCGAGGAGGTGGAAAAGTCCCGATCAAAAGCAAAACGCAGCAGGACTCCATCTCCTTTCGTCCTCAAATCCAGGATTTTTTAGAGTTCCTGGGAATCTTCCCCCGTAACTGCAGATGACAAAACTTCACCCTTTCGGTTTGGTTTTTTGTTCTCATCTGAGAGGCTGCACACTGTTAAAATCAGACTGACAAGCCCGCGGAGGCTTAGAAGCCGAACACCACACGCAGAAGCACTGGTCAGCCGGGTTCTCGGGCTGCACCGCTGGAATCACAACCCTGGAGAGCCAGGATTTAAAAATAACTCGTTGACTTCCTTTCGGAGTTGTCCACTGGTGGTTCAGTTCAAACAGGCAAGGGAAGGGTCGTTCTGGAGGACTGTATTCCTTCAGCTGGCACGCCGCAAGCTCGCGGGAAAACTGGACCGTTCCAGGCACACCGGCTGTCCTTCGCGTGTATAACAAACCAAATCCCAGACCTGGGTCCTAGGCAGGGGGAATAAAGAATTCCCCTTTGGTAATTATTCCGATTTCCATCCGCTGCTGTGGCTTTCTTGCCCTTTTCGGGGTCCAGACACTGGTGCCCACCTGCTGCCCGTAACTCGCCTGCCCGAGGCGCGGTGATGGATGGAGAAAATGGATTATTCCTTTCGATTGCCAGCCGAGAGATGCTTTTCTCTTGGCGGAGTCCTGACGTCACCCCTGGGTTGTCCTCGAAGCGAAACCCGAATGTAGCATCTTGGAGTTAAGGGACTTTCTCTCGTCGCTCTCACCTCTCGTCCCATCGTTGGTGGGCTGCCTTCAGCGACCGGAAAGTGCGGTCAGGGTGGGAAATCCCGCCGGGGACAGACCTACACAGCCAGGGCTTTCTAGCAGGAATATTTTTAGAGTGAAAGCGTTTCAGTTTGCTGTTTTAAAAAAGAAAACCAGGAATTTTGTGCGGCTGGCAGCTGTCCTTCTGTGAGAATAAGTGTTTGTTCCGTCCATAAAGGGAGGAAAACTGCCTCGCTGGAGAACGACAGACAGAAGGTACTCACTGTGGGTGTGCTACGCATCTCTTGGCGTCCGTGAACGTGACAGAGGAGAAATATTCCGTTGTTTCTTGAGGCGGATACCCAAGCTTAGGCATCTCGATCAGCTGCCAAAACTACTGTGCATATCTGAAACGGCAGAACGTCTCAAAAACTGCCCTGGGCCAACTGATCGACAGCCACGGGGAAAATCTCTGCAGCAGCAGTGGCGTCCTTTCGCAATGCCTCAGGACCTTGTGCTTTACGGTGGAAAATGAACCCTGTCCCATGAAACCAGTTTGGATTGGGAAGTGAGGTGAAACAGCAGAGCGAGCAGCTCGGCTGCAGCCAAGACTTAAATAAGCTGAGTTCTGGTGGGAAAGGCACCTCCTGCTTCTAGGAGAGGCTCGGGTTAGCTTGGCCAGTCTTTGTTCGCAGGACGTAATGCTCAAAAGCTTCAACACTGGACAAACTGCTAAAGTTACGGCTAAACAACATCATACCATCCATCTACTCGTGGCTAGGAAAAGGGAGAGAGGCCACCCAAGGTCCTTCGGGGCATGAAGGATCTCCGTGAATTAGTGCTTCTGTGGCTGGCGGACTCGGTTGCCTCCTCCGTTGTGCAGCACTCAAGGAGTGTCTCTGAAGGGCTCAGTCTTGTTTCTCCTCCCTCACCCTCGTTCTGAATTTGAAGCAGCATCCATCCGAGGTCCTCGTGAAGGGCTGGGAGCTTTTCCACGGTCAGGAGGTGAAGTAGGAGCTCTGCATGGAGTAGAGTCGGTCAATGGGGTTGCCCACGCGGGCTTGGAGGAGGTTGGCTTCGGCCGTTGACAGCAGGCAGTCTCCCAGGTGGCTGATGCTGTCACTGTCCATGTCGTGGAAAACTCCTTCGGAGTCTAGAAGAGGAAGGAAAAGGAAAGAGGTGGGGAGCTGCGGCGCAGAAAAAGGGTGACAGCAGGGCTGTGTTTCGCCTGGAGCAGCGGCCAGCAGCGCTGGGGTGAGATGAGCCCCACACGCAGGTCCTGCTTTAGGTGTAACCCTTTCCTCACCCAAGGGTGGAGGGAAGACCCCAGGCTCACTCCCTGGCCCCTAGCAGAGCTCAGTCTGAGGCTCTGGCCTCACTTCTGAGACAGGCTCAGCCCAAAGCTCGAGTCCTGGGGAACACTGACTGCTGCCGGCTT
>NW_010229032.1:11157-11452 GCF_000690775.1 Eurypyga helias
CTCGGACTGCTCCACGCAGCTCTGATGCAGGGATGGGACAATCTCGGCACCGCTCTCCTACCGTAGGGATGCAGGTGGTCTCCGGGCAGCTGGGGCGGCGTCAGTCCTTGTCTGTACAAGTCCGTGCTGTAGCCGTTCTGATCCAGGGGCAGCAGCTGCTGCTGGGGGAGCCGGGGGTAGGGGACCATGAGCCCATCCAGGCCGTGAACGCTCGCGCCGTCTAAAGACACAACCAGAGGGATGGGCTGAAGCAAAGGGGACACGGCACGCCATGGGGCAGAGCGCTGTTGCAGTC
>NW_010229033.1:0-20016 GCF_000690775.1 Eurypyga helias
GCCGGAGTTAAACCACGACATCATATCAACAACGAATACTTGATCTGGACTTGTCAGATTACCAGATCTGCTTAGAAACTCCTCATGGAGAAAATAAATAATACAGATCTCAATACATCTCTTTCAAACATAAGATGTATTCATATTTTAATATATAAAAGCAACACTGTATGCCAAAAAGTGATCACACAGCCACTACTGTAAAAATATCAATACATAAGGCAGTGGAGCATGGCACAGAGGCACCTGAGCTAGCGACCTTGCCAGACTGAGAATGAGAAGCACTTTAGCCATGTGTTAGCACTGAGCTTAACAGGTCCTGCCACAAAGTTAATCTGCCTTTGAGATCAATAGCACCTCTCTGTAACTCTGCAGTTGCTATTCCGAGTAGGAGGACCAGCTTTGGTCAGCTTCAGCATTTTATCTAGTATGCTCTCAGTTGGTCCTCTTTATTCTTCTGTGTAAACTCCATTTCTTGCAAAAAGTTATGTGAAAAATACCCATCCTGGTGAAATCCAAGATTGACAAGAGTGAACCCCGTGCTGTTTGGCCAGTTAGATATTTTTGATCATGAAATAATACTTTGATCGTACTTGCCAACGTTGGAATTTATGTTTATCGAGAGGAAGAAAAAGACCTTTTACTACTGAATACTGTCTGTGAAAAAATCATGATGCTTCTTTAGAGATGATTAAATAATCATGGCCTCACACTGATACCACTTCCTTTGCTTGTTATATTACCTGGTTACTATTCAGACAGTAACTATACTGGTATTTTCTCGCGAGATGCTAGAGTTGTTTTAGTTAGATTACTTCTTTTTTATACTTCTCTTTCTGACGCAGACAAAATTATGATATTCAGATTGTGCCTATGGTGGACCAGACAGGATTTATATCTGATAACATTTTTGATTCAAAGAATCCATTTTTTAGATAACAAATGCCTTTGTCTGAAGTATACCGTTCTAGAGTGGTACCATCTCGTATGAAAGGAAGCAAAGCACACCTGCTGTGGAAGAACAGGTTTCTGACCCCTTACAGTTTCTTTTATTTCTACAGGTATGAGAGCATTGTTTTGTATTAGCAGCAGTTACTTACATAAAACCATTTTCTATTTAGGCTGTGTACAAAGACCAAAAGAAAAAAGCTTTATTCAAGACCTGTAATGGTTTAGTGCTGTGACAAAATAGTAGACATTTACATACTTCAACTAATGTACACTTAAAACCTTTCACTGTTTCTTGTTGTGTGATGTGCATTATTGTGACTGGAGGGATCAGCAATATGCCAAGATGCCCTCTGCCGAGTACATAAATTGATACTACTATTTGACATGAAGTATCTGTCCTTTCTGTATTAAACATGAGGGGAGGAAAAAAATATACCTGACGCAATCCTTTCCAGCCAAGCAGAGGCCTTCATTAGGGATGCTACAGCACGGTATTTTGCTGAAAAGCTGTCAGTTAGCAGGAGGAAGGAGCCATTCTGCCACAGGAAAAAAATAATTTTGAGACATGTTGGCTGTGTTCTGTACTCATTCTTATGCTGTATTTGGCATAAAAATAGGCCAATACAGCTGGTGGAATTAATTTTTTTTCCAGAAGGAAAACGCTTCCCTCATTCTTGATGTGTTTCCCACTGACTATTTTTTTTGACTCAGACCTATATGAAAATTCCACAGTTATCTTGTAAAACAAAATATCCATTTTCTGTAATGAAAACCAATTTATTTTCATCTGTACATCAAATGTGTGGCACATCAGTCTTTTTGGCTTTCGAGTGGGGCACTTTTAATTAAATTGGTAAAAATGCCTTTGTAATAAGGACTGTTCATGGAAGACTTGCAATAGCTATAAATAAAATCATGCCCTGGAAAAGAGTATTTTCCTCGGTTTTGACCTGTGACATGGACAGTGTCTAGCTTACTTATGTTTTTGGTTTGGCTAATACTGGTTTCAAGCCTAAAAGCTTTTTGTGAGGATGATTATGACTAAGTGTACTGGTCTTATAAAATCTCTGTACTTCTCTGAGCACCCATTGCGTGAGTGTGAAGTGACTTTTCAAAGATGATACAAGTCCACTCATTTAGAAGCCAAAGAAGCTTTTGCTAAGTTTTTTAAGTTACATAAAAGGTAGAAATCACTTTCAGAATGCTATCACTCATTTGAAAGAAAGCAGGAGGGGAAAATGGTCAAGTTGTGTGCTAGATGTAGAAGGACTTTTAAGTTACATGAAAAGGTGTTCTAGTTTGAAAATTGAATGTAAAAATGTAACTGTGTGGTTTCATGGTTTCTAGTCAATCAACCATATTGAATTTAATAATTTGGACTACTGTTCTTTTATACATTAATTCTTAGAGTGCTTGGCTGTGATATCCTGCCACAACACGCATTTGTTATTTAACTGCCTTCCCCTGTGAGGCTCCATTAGGGTTTTTTTGTTTTATTGATCCTTCTCCACTCTGCCCTGCCCTCCCACAGCAATTACCAGAACTCTGAACGACCTGAAAAAGGGAAAGGCAAAGAAGACTTCCCAAATAAAAATGCTTATTTATAAATATGAGGTAACTTTGAAAGCATACGTTAGGTTTTTAAAAATAAAAATATAATCCAGGTGGTAAACTTGGACATACAGATTACTCTCGATGGTGGAACGTTATGCTGAAACATACAGCCTAGCTCTCTTCATCATCTCTGTTTCATAGTGTCACTGATACAAATATTTATCTCTGTGCCGCAGAGATGGATAGTCGGCAAGGGCAATTATGGACATTTTTGCCTCATTTAAAACAACTCCTTACTGATTCTGTAGCATAAGGTAAAAATAAAAGACTGGCCTGGGAAGCTTTTCATTTCTGTGAAGGCAGTGGCCTGAGCTGCTGCACACCAGAGCAAAAGAAAGCCTGTGCCTTTGTAAAATAACCTACAGTGAATCTGGTAGCATTTTACACTTGCTTGCACAGCTGTAAGTCTAGATGAAAAGACTTACAATTTAAATCTGAAATCATGTTGCATTTAATAAACCCAGTAATGGCACAGGAGACTGATTTCCTAGCTTTATTCCAGTGAGACTTACCTGACAGACACTGGCTGAATGTTGTGCTTATAACACTTTCAATTTCATAGAAGTCCTTATTAAATATCAAGAATCTGCAAATAGTTTTTACTCCAGAGTAAAATAAAAGCTGTATCAGAATGAATTTGCTTACTTCAGCTATTGCTGTAAGTTATCAAAGAATTGTATATTTTAACTATTTTAGTCTTTCATCCATTTTTCAGTACACCTAGAATATATTGTAATATGGCATCTGAAAACAGAAGTGAGATTCTCACCAAGCTGAGTACCAGTGAGACTGAAATCAGTTCAGTTCTTAGTAGGCCTCTGGATTCTCATATAAAATCAACTTGTAATTGTATGCAAGTCACATACGAAGGGAATTTTCTGGCTCCATACATATTTTTTTTAATTGAAATTTAGTCTACACTCACATGCACAGACCTGAATTGCAGCAGACACAAATTTATTCCAGAAAGTTCATTTGGTACAGAACAAGAACTATTTCTCTGTGTTTGTTTTTCTTTCTGTTTTACAGTAAGCTCACATTGGTTCACTGGTGGGGTTTTTTGTTGGGTTTTTTTTTGTTTGGTTGTTTGTTCGTTGGGGTTTGGGGTTTTTTGGTTGGTTGGTTGGTTTTTTTTTTAATATTCTTAGCAATATTCTAGGTTGTTGAACAAAACCAAACTCATGTTTTTATATGTTACACATCAAAAGATCTTTGAGTAGTATGTCGTGTCCATGCTTTAAACATTCAGCACTTATTTCCAGATATTTCAATGTATGGGTGTTGATCTTCTAGCTCACCAGAGCAGTGTGTTAAATACTTCAATTTTCAGTCAGTGGACTCATTAATTTGGTTCATTTTGACACATGAACCTAAAGTTATCTTGCACATATTTTGTAAATGTTCCGAGATTTCTTTATGCCTACAGGAGTGTAACATTTGTAAATCACTCCCGGCACAGTGTGATATTCACAGAGTGGAAGGGGTTGGAAGGGACCTCTAGTGGTCACCTAGTCCAACCCCTCTGCCGAGCAGGATAAAACTGTGCGATGGGATATTTATGACTTTTACTTCTTCTGTAGCTCTGTGAGAAGTATTGGTAGTCCAAAGCTATATAAAGATTTTTTTTTTTTTTTACTTCTGTACCTAGCGAATGAGGAAAACTGTAGAGTTTTAGTACATATTTAAAGGAGATGCCTCTCCAGACAATATTATCCTTAAAGAGCACATTAGTGACTTTAATAGAATGTGTTTCTGTCATTCAAAGTGTTATGCCTTAGGTTGAATTAATGAGCTGGAGTCAAATCAGAAATATATGTCATTTTACTACCAAAAAGGTAACTGCAGTGATTCCTCTAGCAAGACCTAATCAGCCTTTAGCCTTCCACACACTGCTGAAATGCTGGTTTGAATGAAAAGCCGCACAAAAATAGACCCTTTTCTCAGGAAGTTATATGCCACACTTGGTCAAAAAAACCAGCTGAGAATCCCTGCTGGGAGTAATTGAGAAACAGCTGTAGTTTCAGGGACTTTTCTCCAAGTCAACAGCCATTTGCAAGTATTTAAAGATAGAGTATGAGAAAGTAGTCCCTAAAAGGGTGAAACTTGTAAAAGGAACACGAATTTCATGGCTGAGACCATGAAACCATTGACGTTAGTATCAGAAAATTATTGCCTTGTTATTTCCAGTAGCATTTAATACTGTGGGGGAGAGACTTCCAGTATAAAAACGCAGTTTGCACAATAAAAGGCTGTTTTGTTACACAAATATATATTTTTAAAATAGTATTTAATGTGGGTTGTTGCCTCAGAATGGTAACAGAAATCATCATTCTAACCTGTTCAAGCAGTGTAATGAGATTTCTGATGCAATGTCAGATGGTTGGGTATCACTCCTTCCTAAATTTAGTCTGTACAGTGCTTGGTGGTTTTATGCTTATGTGAGAAAAGGAAACAAGTCCAGAAATGCCTGAATCCAAATAAGAGGCAGATGTAGTTACAAGTTTTCTAGAGTTTGTCAGGTTTGCCTCAACGATTATGAAAGGAGTATATGAAATCTGAATTCAGCATACGGATTTGTAAGGTTGCCTACTGACCTGCATGTCTGTCTGGATCTCACGTGTCAGTCTCAGACCTCTTCTACAAAGTATCTCTATGTCAAAGATTTCTGTTTTCTATAGAGAAAAACTTTACATTGTGAATTTCATGTGGCAACTTCATTCTCTTTAAGGAAGAAAGTGAAGGGGAAGAAAACCAGCAGCATTAGGTTGTGAATCTTTGTTTAATTCCAGAGGAAGTGGTGCTTGTATCTAATAACTGCACCTTAGGCGTGTATAGAAAAGATTGTTTCCTTACCGACTAACAAGTACAAAGAACGTTTCACATGGTTGCTACTTTGAAGTGACGTGGATGATCCAGAACTGCAGTTTGTATTTCTCTCTACTTCCGGAATTCACTTTATTCCAGATTGTGTGCGAAAACCAAAGAGAAGATTGACACCAGGTACTGTACCATTGGCAGTTTGGAATAAGGTCCTGTGACTATCTTCATTTCCTCATCATTTAACATCTTCTTCTTTCCTGCTTTGAGGAGCTGGTGGTTAGTATACAGGAGCCTGCCTTCAAGGACTACAGTGTACTGTTTTCACCTGATGGGATGTTCTGGATATAAACATGAGATTGGAAGCAACATGTCAATTAAGACATTTTATTGATACAAATGCTGGTGTTTTGTTTTGATTTTTTTATTAATCAAGGAAACATTAATGAATGCTAAAGAACGTAGGGAAACTAAAGCAGAACCGTGGGGATGCTGCAGCAGACAGTAAAGATGTAGTTTTACAACATGAGTCTTGAATTGATTTGACTACATTCCAAAATAAAGCATTTCCTCATTTATAATTAAAGAGAAAAGTGACATACTGTCTTGCATCCCATAGACTCACAAACCACAATAGGAAAGAGACTGACTGTAGTTACAGTTAAGGAGCTGTAACTTTTCATGCTTTGTTGGATTTACGGTCGTTTAGGAGGTTCATCTTCAAGAAATTACAGCAGTAAGAAATGCATTTAACAGCTTAGTTTTCAACAACAGCATACACTTATTTTCTTTTACCTTCACCCCAGAGACATGCATTTAAAGTTCTGTAAGCAGTCATACATACACAGTGATTCATGATAAATTGCATTTTCAGTAGTGATGACTTTCATTTTGGATGTCTATGTCTACAAGTCCTCCCATCTGAACTGATAATTACAATATTCTGTCCTAGTACAGGAATTCAGTGTGGTTACTACTACTATAGTGGTTACTAAAACAAGTAAACTTTACTGCATGCTGTGTGCAGCAGACCCATGGAAATCTTTGTGATAACTTTCTTCATAATTCTCACGACAGCTATGACATCCAAAGTCAATCTTGATGCATCTGGATTTAAGTGCAGTAAATCACAATCAAATTGGTGTTAATTTGCTTAGCTAAGTTTCCATGAGTTGTGCTTTTTCCTCAAGATGCAAAAAAAAAAAAAAAAAAAAAAAAAAGATGAAAAAGTAAAGCCATTAAAGGTTGGAAAATAAGTCTCCAGACAGTATGCACTTTATTATTCCTGAAGCCTTGTCATGTGGTATACAGGTTTTCACTCTTCTTGATTAGGTAATACATGTATTTACGACTTTGCATTGATCCAAGTTAAGAGCTAAAACCAGGAAAAGATACACTGTCAAGATGCAGCTGAAGAGTCACTAGAATGAAAGACAGCAATTCAACAGGAGACCGCAGGCAGAATAATTAATTTATTCCTGGAAGCACCCAAGAGGGTATCAAATACCTCATGTTAACTTTCAGGTTCAGCTCACCATGCCTGACCTGTGTTGATTTTAGTGATATTCAGATGCCCATACTTACAGAAGAAAAAGAAACTAATGGAAAGTGAAGAAAACCAAAGACGAAGAGGAGTGGGAGGTATAAAAATGTCTTTCTCAAAGTGGCTGCCCCTTCCTGGGTTGGCCAGTTGTCAGTCAGGTCACCTTGGAACACTGAAATGAGACATCAGCCTGATCTTGCTGGGACTTCAGCCTCATTCATAGGAGGCTGTAGACTCCCCTTAGCTAACTGATCAGTCAGTAGTCAGATATCTTGTGGATCATGATCCAAAACTACTGTGAACAAAGCATTGCTCAATAGCACTGGAACTTAGGATAATAAGTCTTATGTTTAATGGCCTCTGAATAACAGCCAGTGTTTGCTTGTAACTTCAAATCACTGCCTTTCATTTGAATTTGGTCTACAGTGAACGTGAAGAAATCCCAAGCAATCTTTCATCTAACACTTCTTCAGTGGTGGAAGGGGAAGCAGAAACTTGTTTTTAGTTTAGCTAATATGAGGGAGATCCTCAAATGCACATTAATGCAGTAACACACTATAAACAGGAATAAAAAAGGATGGTAATACAGAACAGGAAACACACTTGAGATCAGGAAATAGCACAATTCAGGAAATGGCACAAAAATTAACATGGTACTTTCTTTAAAATACATCACCCAAAATCCCCAAAAAACAAGTTTTCCTCTGCTGATATATGAGATAATTCGTTAAGTGCATACTCACAGCAGGAACATGGATCCAGATTTGCTAGAATTCAGGTGGAATTTCCAAATAATTTGAAGTGAACAGTACATTCCCAAGACCTGTTAGGAGTGCAAGGCTTGGTCTGGCAAACCTGCAGTTCAAAGAGCACTCATGGTCTTTATATGGAAAACATGTAAAAAAGATGGGAAAAGGCCATCCTCCACTCATAACATTCAACTATAATGCTGGATTCAGAGGGTCTCAAAAATTCTCCCAGTTACACTGATGCCAGGACATGTATATTAAGAATCTTGTTCCTTGCCATAGTCCATCCACCCTCAAAATAGTGAGCTGAGAAATAAGTACAGGGGACTCTGCAGCTGAGTGTTTTGTGCCAACTTTGGAAAAAGGGAAATATAATTCACTTGTCATGTGAATGAAACTCTTGGCCAGTATATTGAACTACAAACAACAGCAAGTGAACAGTATCAAGATGCGCAGGAAGGCTGCCCTCTGTTTTTCAGAATAGGTGGCTCGATCACTTTCACTCTCTTTTCTACTCTCTTTTCTTTTGTACTTTGAAACATGACCAGAAGCTGAGTCCTCTCTCACACAGTCTAAGTGAGGAAATGAAACAACGTAACTGCAAACTAGTCTGTGGTTCTCAATGTAACCAGATATCCCAGAGTAAGATGCTGTAATGGCTTCATTTCTTTACAATTGCATCCCATCATCTTTTCCAACCCAGCTGACTTTTGCACTGAATTTCTAAGTCACTCAGAAAGTTAAAAACCATGAT
This sequence comes from Eurypyga helias, assembly GCF_000690775.1. Classification (NCBI taxonomy): domain Eukaryota; kingdom Metazoa; phylum Chordata; class Aves; order Eurypygiformes; family Eurypygidae; genus Eurypyga; species Eurypyga helias. The sequence continues at coordinate 8,429 of NW_010229033.1, forward strand.
TCAAGAAGCCTGTAGGCAGCTACAGGCAAAAGCAAGATAGGTGGTGGACAGTGGGGAGTAGTGACATACCTGCAGCTCTGATGCCTTCTTGGCTGTGGTGTAGTCCAAGAAACGGATGGTCACTCCTAAAAAAAAAAAAAACCAAACCTGCTGTTGCTACCCATGGCAGCAGGAGTAACTGGCCTCTCCATTGCTCATCATTCAGGAGCAACTACTTCCAGGCTGTCTTTAGATCTGAATTTTTAGGGAACCTTTTAGGCTGCAAAATTCAGTTACACCTACACATCTGCTGATGGTAAAAAAAAAAAAAAAAAAAGAAAGAAAAGGGGGGGGTTTTTTTGGTTGTTTGGTTGGTTTGGGTTTGGTTTTTGTTTGGGTTTTGTTTGTTTGTTTGTTTGTTTCTGAGAAATAAAGTGGTATGGCATTCAGTAGTATTGAATTCACCACAGTTCTCCTTGAGCTGGAAGCCAGTGCCAGGAATGTGCCACAACAGGGACAGGCCCTAGGTACAGGTATGCTAGCAATGCTTCTGGCATTACTACAGCAAGTTTATTCCGCAGACAAATCAGAATGGATGTTGGTGCACTGGGTGAAAGAAGAAAAGGCTCTAGACACTTCATGATCTTATCCAGCCTATGACTATTCAGTGAAACGTGCTTCTTGCTTTTGGAATTCTTCCTGCCTGTTTTTGCTGTCCAAAGAGCATGATCCTTCTTTTTGTTTAAAAAACCTTGTCAGAACCACATTTTCAAGGGTACACAAAAACGTGCTTGGGATACCATGCTGAAGGTGTAATGACAATTAGGCATGTAAACCACAATTTTAGAAGAAACTGAATGTAAATCTGGATCTTGAGATGATGCTTTCACTAGAGAGACAGACCGATAATACTGAATGTCAACATTACGTACCTTGTTCACAAATTACAAATTCACTTTTCTGAATTTTTATCTTTTGGTTTGTGTTATGATTCTTATCTCTGTGGAATCAAGGCAGCCTCCGGAATAGAATAAAACAGACATTAAAAAACTATATTAAACATCTGTGCTTATACATGACTGAACACACTTGGGAATATCCTGGAGATGTGGTTAGGTCAAGAACTATCTTCTACAATTACAGCCTGTTTTAAGGTACCTGAAGATCTTTAAGGAACCCTTAATTATTTTTTTATTAAAGATATATGTTTGTATTATAGCAACCAAGCCGAACATTTTCTAATGTCTTAATTGATCATGGTCTTAATTCTTGAAAAGAAACCACCAAAAAAAAACCAAACCTTGGAACATGTAATTAGAGTGGAGAACAGAATTATCTCAAGTATCTGCAGAGGTTGTTCCAAACACTGAAGCAAAGTGTTTGGGCTGTGGGAGCATGCAAACTTGTGATGTTACAGCCTCTGACTTAAACCAAGCTTCAAAATGTACGCTCCACCCCGCCCCCTTTTAAAACATGCAATTTTCACATGATTTTGGCAGGCATGATGTTGACATTTCAAGGACTAGGAAACCTAAATAGCCTAATCCTGCCTATGCCTGTCCTATTTGCAATTCACTGACAAGTGCTTACCAGGAGCAAATTGAAAGGAAAATAGTACTATGACCGGCTGTACTGAAGAAAAAGCTTTACTCCACCAAGTAATTTCTCTCTACGTCACTTCTTTAGTCAAATATACTATAGGTGGTATTACAGAAGTATTTACTACGCTCTTGACTTCCAGACATAGCTACTGTAATCACAAAAGTGTAATGATTACCAAATTGATGAACACGGGTCCCTTGGAACCATTTGGAACTGATGACTTAACACTCGAATATAAAGAACCCTTGACACTGATGCTTTACACAGCTGGTCACATCCACATACTTTTAAAGTAACAGCCGCACCTGGTGTTGTGGTTTCAAACCATGATTTTATTTAGGCCGGGCGCTGGTAAGCCACGCAGCAGAAGATGGCGGTACGCCTGCTGGCCTAGCTGCAAAGCGGGCTGAGGGGCAGGCAGAAAGCAAAAGCAGGAGCACGAGGAAGGGAACGAGAGGCCGTTGCTCACCGCAGCCCACCCTTTTGAGGGGTCCAGAATATACACAAATGAGAACTACGACAAAGGATCCCGAAGCGGATGGAGGCGACTACTGCACACCACCCCTCACAAGCGGCCGAAGAGAAAGCCCTGACGGCAATACGTGGCGGACTTCCGCTTCTGCACGGCGCTTTACGGCACGCTGGTTCGGCACTGTCGTGCGGCAGTGGCCGGGCGGACCAATGGGGAGTCGCGCACTCCGGTTGGGGGCCGCAAAGCGCGGGCGGGGCGGCACGTGTAAGGCAATCGGAGAGGCCGGTGGCGCTCGGTGAGGGTCGCGGGGCGGTGGCGGAGGCGGGGGGGCTGGTCCGCGGAGTACCTTTGCATTGCGGGCCTCCGCTTCTGACTGCTGGCCAGTGGCGTGCTGCGTCCTCCCTTCCGCTGTCACTGAGCATGGTCTGGGGATCTCTGGGGAGCGGACCGGGACCTTGGCCGCCCAGGCCCGGCGAACCGCGGTCTGGCCTTGCAGAGCCTCTTCTGATCCCGTACCGCCCACCTAGGGACGGGCAGCCGGCACTGGGAAGGTTTTAACTTGTGTTCTGGGAAGCGCAGCCTGTCTTTTATCGGTAGCAAGACAGACCCGGTGGTCCAGTAATGCTGTCTCTTATTCCCTTTGCAGTGGTGCCACAATGGAAGCCAAGAGCAAAAAGAAGTTCGTGGGTAAGAGTGGAAACACACCTCGTGGAAAAATGCTACACGGGAAAAGGAAGTTTAAAAAAGGTAATGTTATGAAGGCAAAGGCTCCTTAATAGAGGTCCTGACTGAGCGATTCTTGTTGTGCACGAGCATGGTTGAACTTAATTTATTTTTCCTGGTAAACTTATGTCATGAAATCACTAGCTTTGTAGGTGAGTTAAGAGCAGTGATTGTTGTCCACATGGACTACAGTAAAGCTTTTGACAGTGTCTCTCGTATTGTCCTCGCAGGGGTGCTGATGAATTATTGGCTGGATGAACAGATGATGAGGTAGATCAAAAACTGTATGCATGGCAGGGCCCAGAGAATGGTAATCAGTCCACAAAATCTAGCTGGAGGCTGGGAAGTAGCAGTGTACCCCAAGAGTCAGTACTGGGTGTGTAGTGCTGTTCACTGGGTTCATTGATGACCTGGATGATGGGGCAGAGCAGCAAGTTTACCAGTGAAAAGGAACTGGGAAAAGTGGCTGATGTACCAGAGTTGTGCTGCCCTTCAGAGGCACCTCCACAGGTGGGAGAAATGGACTGACAGTAACCTCACAAGTTCAACAAGGAGAAACACGAAGTCCCGCACTTAGGTGGAGAACAAATCCATGCACTACAAAAAGGAAAATGCAGAGTTGCAGTAAAGGCCTCGAGGCTTCTGGTGTTCAGGAAGTTGAACATCAGCCAGGGATGTGCCCTGGTGGAAAAGGTGGCTAACTGCGTCACAGGCTGCATCAGGAATGCTGCCAGCAGGTTGAGGGAGGTGATCCTTGTCCTCTCCTCAGCACTGGGGAGCACACACCTGGAGTGCTGTGTCCACCTCTGGGCTCCCCAGGACAAGAGAGACATGAGCATATTGGAGGGAGCCCGCCGATGGGTCACGAAGATGTTGAAGGGACTAGAGCATCTCTCCTATGAGGAAAGGCCAAGGGAACGAGGTCTGTTCAGCATGGGGAAGAGAAGGCTGAGGGAGATCCTGTCAATGTATACAGATACCTGAAGGGAGGATGCAAAGAGCTAGGCTCTTTTTGGTGGTGCCCAGTGACAGGACCAGAGGCAGTGGGCACAAACGGAAACACAGGAGGTTCCTTCTGAATGTCAGGAAGGACTTCTTTACTCTGAGGATGACTGAGCACTGGTACAGGTTGCACAGGAAGATGGTGGAGTCTCCCACCTTGAAGATAGTCAAAAGCTGCCCAAACATGCTCCTGGGCAACAGGCTTTGGATGGCCCTGTATGAGCAGGAGACTTGGACCAGATGACCTCCAGGGGTCCCTTCCAACATCAGTCATTCTGTGATTCTGTCTTACATCCAAAACTATACTAATAATTGTATGATCAGATAACCTGGAAAAAGTAAAGCTGAAGTGCTTGAAATAGATTGCATTGTTGCAAGCCCTTTGGCTGTATTTGATGGACCTAAAATACTTGTTTAATTAAAAATTGGAAGTTGATAACTTTTTGATTCTATACTTTGCTTTCCCATATTAACAAAGAGTTTATTTGAGAGCTGAAGCTAGAGTATGTGAAGTGCTGTGGGTCAGGTTTGAGTAAATACCTTTCAGTGCTGACTCTCCTCTGCTTCAAACAGATGATGTCAAAACAGCTCTGACCATAAACTGTGAAGAAATTATTTGGGGATTAGTGAGTTTGATGTCAGGAGTGGTGAAATTCTTAATTTAGAATAAACCTTTTTATGCCTGGGACATTATACTTCTGTCTGGAAAGTAGTGCCTGGGCGAAACTTCTCTAGGAAAAACTAGAGATATATAATTGTTATTAAAATGTAATTTAAATCTTGTTACAGTGTTTTGAAGCAACATTAGCTCTAGGATGTCATTTTAATTTCTGTTCTATTGATTAATAGATTCGGGTCCACCGAAGAAACTTCTTAACAAAGGAGATGAGGAAGAAAAGCCTAAATCCATTTCCAAGAAATTTGTGAAAGGGCAGTTAAGACCTGGAAGAGCTAGTGTCAAACAGTTCAAGAATAAACCGCAATCAGAAAAGTTTGCAAAGAAGAGAAAGCTCCAGGATGGTGAGGAGGGAGGTGAGCTGATTTTTAAACTTGGATGTCAATGGAAGCTATGTTTTGGGAAACACATTGTTCATCTAGGTGTTCCTTTTTCCCTTGGCCTTATTACTACCTTTTACAAATTGGCTGAATGACTCCAAGTGTAGTTCATGGTTAATCTTTGCTGTGGAATAAATTATTTCACCTGACTAAGCTTGAGGACAAAGTAATGGGAATTGACAGTTACATATTTTCTTGGAAGTCAGAAGTAAAGATGCAGCAGCAATATTAAAAACCTGTTACACTATCATAAAGCTATGATTTTTTTAATGATGGTATTAAGTGGCTAGCTTGAAACTGGCTGTTTTCACACAAATGTGGAAAAATTCAGTTTTTTGTCGACTGCTTCAGAAATTTACTTCTCTGTTCTAAAAGTACTGGCTACAAAATTTGGAACAGAAACATTCATGCGAAGTTAAAAAAAAATAGAAGACATCATTGGTGTTATCACTGCTTTTTACGTATTACAGCTTATTTTTGTGTTTATACAGAGGGGCTAAATAAGTGGCTGTTTTTATCACTATTTAAATGGATCTCTTTTTTAACATTGTTTCTGGTACATGAGAACTGCATGTTGGCCGTTTCTCTGCTGTGAAGAACTGCTCTACTGTGACAATTTAAACAGCACTGCAAAATGGGAAGTGGAATCTTACGTGAGGGAGTCTGAAGTTCTGCAAAAAGATGTTAGATGTTTGAAGGGCAGTAGAGGGTGATGAATATTTTATTGTTGCAGCTGCATGTTTGCAGAAAGGCTTCACACAAAATATGCGCCAGATGTCTGGAAATTTAATAGCAGCAGAATGTTCATATTAAGTTGCTTTAAGGACAAAAACACCCACCAAAAAAACCCCAAACAAACCACAAAACAAAAAAAAAAATCCCACAAACCCAGAACACAAGAATAAACCTTTAAATGTTGTTTATTTGTTGTTTAAATGTTGTGTATTGCACAGTGATGCAGCTCTCAATGCAAAGTGTCACTGGTGCTGCTTGTCACTGTTACTTTAGGAGAGTGATAGAAAAAATTGATAATATGCCTTGTAGAAAGAGAACATGGTTTTTAGGTGGGTAGGACAGTTAAGTAAGTGCTGCTGAGTACCAACAAGCAGCGCTTTAACATCTAAAAATTTAAAGCTGTGTCTTTATTGTGCCATATAGAAGTAATAGTTAGGATGACTTGCCGCTCTGAAACCATGTAATGTAAGGTGATGGTTTTTGACAAGGTATGGATAAAACTAAAATCGTATTCTTAACGTTTTTCTTTAATTCATTTGTGAGCATATCTACAAAGTTACCTTAACTGAGTTTGTGTGGCAGTGTATAGCTTTTTTTTTTTTTAGAAAAAATCCAGTGCTTAAGGGATTTGAATGAATAAAAAGATCAAGCTTGTAAAAAGGCTTTAATTTTTTTGTTTTACTGAGTTTTCAGGTAAATATTTTTGAGTTAGGGTTCCTCTTTTGAGAGATGGAAAAGGTATGTGTGATTAAAGGATGAACTAGAAAGGGAGAATTACCTGGGGCAGTCACAGGCTACTAGGTGCATTTTTAGTCCATTTTCAGGTAATTGAGAGGTTTGCATTGCATTCTTTGACAGAGCTTGGAGGAAAAATTGTTTGCCTTGTTCTTCCAGTATTCCAGAAGTGGAAATTAGCTTAGCATACTTACTAAGTACTTAGGCTTTCATATTAGCTAGCTGGGTAACTACAAACAAAGCTCCTGAATTGTTAGCAATTCAAGTCTCAGTGCTGCCATAGTTTATACTGATGAAGGTCCTCTTTTACTGACTATAAAAATGTATTTATTTTTGTCTTTAGGGCCAGATTCTAAAAAGCCCAAGTGGAGTGACTTCAAAAAGAAAAGGAAGGAGTTAAAGCAGACCAGACAACTTAATGATAAAAATAACTATGACATTATAGTAAAATCAAAGCAAATATGGGAAAGTGTGAGACGGTAATAATTTTTTTTTCTTTCATTCAGTTAGCTTTTAATCACAGGTTGCAAGACTATTTTTTTTCCTTTTGTAATTATATGAAACTGTATTTCCACTGTGAAATTCCATGGGTGAATGATAATGTTACATTTAGTTCTGTAGATTGTTTTAAGTAGTGTGGTGACTGCGGATGCTAGAAATATCTGGGTTGAGCTCACTTGTATTTGAAGCTAAAATTTCTGAGAAAATGCTTAAGGAGTTGTCTTATTTTCTGAACCCGAGGCGCAGAGCATGTACTGATTCACCCTGATCTTGCAGTGGGATCACTGCATGAGTTTTTTTGTGGAGATTTGTATACTCTCTGGGCAAGTGGTAGTTCTAGAACGGAGGCCCCACATCAGAAGGAGTAGTTTGGTGGGGTATTTTTACTTGGTTATAGTGTCTGTGCTTTGCAGTTTTGATTGCATGATGCTTACAGATACAAATATCTGGCTGCAAATTTGAGTTTGTGTTCTTTTTAATAATGTTCTTAGAAAAGAATAATTTTGAAGTGTGAAAATCTGGTTTGGTTTGTTGGAACTGGAACGCTTAATTGCATCTGATGACAGGTTAAATGAATGACAATATAAATTCAGATTAGCAAGAGCTAACTTAATTTTATTTTGCACTGTCTTGCTTCTTAATTTATAGATATAAAGTGAAGATATAAGTGAAACATACTACAAAAAAAGCTGCTTCCTGACTTAAGATTGTTTTCTTTGCTTGTAGGAAGAAATGCGATAAGGAGAAGCGAGAAAAGCTGATGAATGAACTACAGAAGCTTCTTCATGGAAAAATTAAAAGTGTAAGAAAAACTAATGGTATAGAGCACAAATTCACAAAAGCTGCTTTAAAGAATGGTGAAGCATAAGCGTTAAGTGTTCTGATACTTAACTATATTAAAGTGGTTTTCCTCTTGATCCTTGAAATGTATACGTTTGTAGTGAAATCTGTATTGGATTTTGAAGTAATTCTTGTTATTCTGTGCTGAACTGGAACTGTATCATTACATTCACTCTGAAATTACAAAGAACATGAGTGAAAACGAGGTACCATTTAATGGTTTCCTTTCAGTATTAAAACCGTGATGCATGTCCTTAATTGTCCGCAGCTGCATGTATCGTTTACAGTTTGTTCAAAGGGTTTGTAAAAAACCCCTTACAACTTAATTTGTCAGAAACAGTGAACTACTTTTATAATCAGCATTACATGCTACATGTGGCATAACACTGTATCAGAAAGCAAGTACATTAAAATAAATTTGGTGCTGTTTGAACGTCCTGAGATAATGAGATATCTCTGTCCTGTAGCTGGCGTTTGCCCATGATTCAACTCGAGTGATCCAGTGCTTTATTCAGTATGGCAATGAGAAGCAAAGGCAAGAGACATTTGAAGAACTGAAAGGTACTTTCTTCTCATTTACATCTTACCTATATGCTTCTGTATTGTTGTTAGGGTGCATTAAAGCAAGCCGTATCATTTCCTCTTGAATACTTCTGACTTACTTCTGAAATGACACATAGTTCTCAGTGAGGTCTTAAAACTTACTTATATTATGGCATCTTGTTTGGTAGAGTTAATGTAACAAAAAATCAAACCAGCTGAATGTTTTTCTGTTCTTCTAGATAGCCTAGTGGAGTTGAGCAAGTCAAAATATTCCAGAAATATTGTGAAGAAGTTTCTTATGTATGGGTGAGTATGAAGGAAATTTGCTTAGCTGTGTTTGTATTGTTTCATTTCCAGTGTAAATGCTGCTCTTAATCCTGACTGATGCACTGTGTATTAAAAAAATATGTCTCTGGAAACATCTTTCTAACAGTGACGAGGCAGGAGAGCATGTGGTATTGCTAACAGCAGTTTTCCTTTCGCAAAATGTAAAGCTAAAGCTGTACACACAGAGGAAAACCTGTGCCAAGAAAGCTCAAATATATGCTCAAAGTTAATCTTTTCCTTTATACAAAAAAATGGCTTTTAAAAATTTTCTCTGCTTAGTGTTCTACTAAGGCATCCTTTATTCTGTAAAATTTATCCAACGGTTTCTTTTCCTCAAAATACCGTATGATTTCTCCAGATTCCTGGCTTTCTTGGCATATTGTTATAAATGCCATAAGGCTGATCCAAATGCAAATATTTCCTGGTTTCTGAGCTATAACTTACCACCTAAATGTGTTTCTGAAAATTAAACTATTGACAAGTCAGTGTATCCCAACAGTTTTAACTGTTGCTATCTACCTTTCCCTGTGAAACAGGACAAAAGCACAAATTGCAGAAATAATAAAAAGTTTTAAGGGCCATGTCAAACAAATGCTACGTCATGCCGAAGCTTCTGCTGTAGTGGAATATGCATACAATGACAAAGCCATTTTGCAGCAGAGGAATATGCTGACAGAAGAACTATATGGGAATACTTTCCAGGTTTACAAGGTGACATTTCAATACTTTCTTGTCTAAGGTGTTTTAGCATCTCAGGTGTTGTGCTAGTGATACCTTGCCTATGGTACCTATTATTTCTTTTCATTAAATTTAATCCTGCCAGCTGTCCAAATACAGTCTAGTTTAGCATATATGAACATTACGATTACTTGCACATTTCTATGCTAGATTAAATTGTCATGTTTTTTCAGTCTGAACTATATAAAAGATACTATGTTCACATATGAGCTTCCTCTGCCCATCAGAGACATTCTGATACCACATAGTTGCAGTTATCGTAGTGTCACAATGTCTAGCCTGAAGTGGTCACCCTGAGAGGTAAGATTTAGGCTTAATTCTCCATTAATGCTGTAGGTGGCTTTTATCTCAGAACTGCCTTATATCTCGTGCGAACTGGGTGTAGGCAGAATGTGCATGGATCTATATAAAGTATGCCATTTAGGCTTAATTTTTGGCTTTGTTTTTCTTTTCCTGTGGGGACTATAGGACTTGAGTCCAAACTCTCTTGAAAACATTTAGATGTAGATCCTCGTCAGACAGTGGGAACCTTTTTAAAAAGTACAACCTCCTTTTTTTGACTTGGTGTGTGTTTGTTTGTTTGTTTGTTTTAATTTTGACTGTCTGGGCAAGTTGGTTTCTGTTAGAGGCACAGATAGTTTTGTTTGCTACAAAGCACAAAACTGTTTTACACAATTATTAACTACATTAGAATGACTTTTGCACCCGGGTGTACAACACAGCACAGCACACTTTCACCCAACATTTCTGTTAAGATTGTATAAGAAATTCACAGTTCATTTCTGAACCGTATTGCTATTTTTTTCTTTACAGGTATTTTAAGTTTTTTAATAAAGCATTTTTCAAAACTGTAATAGAGAGGCATATTTGCAGTGTTTGTAGGCTGTAATTTATGGAGGAGTAAAACAGCCTCTGAAATCAAGTGCAGTGTTGGCTTCCATCATTCTGGCATTCATGGCATGAGTGATTCAAGTAGTCTTATATTTCTGTGGAAACCTGAGACTCAGCAGTACGTGGGTTTATAAGAAATTATGATGTAATCATTAACAAGACCTGGTATTTCTTGGAGTTTTGATTAGGTGGTTCACACTTCCCCTTCCTGCCTCCAACTTGCCATCCCCTTTCCCTCTCCAGTATGGATGGTTAGAAATACATTTCTTATAATTTTCTATCTAGTCAGGCTGCTCTAACAACAGATTCTTTTACACGAGTTACGAGGGTAATTGATTGCATGAGATACCCGGAGTATTTAAGTATTTAAGTATTCTGTATTTAAGGTATATGGTATATATTTCTCCTCTCTGCTGTTCTTGAACTGGAATTCCCTGGGCCTTGGTTAACTTTTCAGTTCATTGACTTTGTCCTGTGTTGCCCCTTGCCTTATGCACACTCTCATGCAGGGTTTCTGCTAAGCTCAGGAGTCCCTTACCACAATGCCACTTTTGTGTATTTTGCGTAGTATCAGTCAGTCTCATGCAGAGCTGACCATAATTGGCAAAAACCACTTCGAACCACAGAAGTAACTTTTGTTTCCTAATGAGGAATATTCACTTCGGAGGAACTTAAGTGTACATCTTCTGACATTCTCAAAGTAGATAAACTTTTTATTTTTGAAATTGTAAAAACTGTTAGTTTTGCAGAAAATTCATTTTGTTTGTGATATTTTTCATGAGTTTTGATTGAAAGGGGACTAAAGGTTGTAATTTTCTGTGAACTTCAATGCTTACTGGGAGTAATTAAACCTTATGGTGAATTCATTTCAGACACCAGTTGTCCCAACACTGGATAAAGTGTTAGAAGCTCAACCTGAAAAGAGGGAGGCCATCTTGGATGAAATGAAACAGATTCTTACACCAATGGCACAAAAGTAAGACAAAAATTGATTTATGATGTGATAATCTAGCATGAACGGGTTTGTTTCTAACACACAAACAGTGATACTGATACTTTTAAACTCATATGGAAGTGATGTTGATACTATTTTAAAATGTAACATTGTTGTGTTGTGTAGTAAGTAGTTATGGTTTTGTCCAAAGTGTCATAATGGATATCTTAATTTTGAACTCCACTTCTATAAACTGAAGTGTCCCCTGCCCCAGCCAACCAATCAGTGTGGTGTCCTTCTGTAATTGGATAAGCTTATTTAGTGGTCTTTAGGAGAAAAAGGTCTTCAGGACCTCATGCCGGCTGGTGGCAGATGGTCTCCAGCTGTCTCAGAGAGGGAAAAGGATGCTTGCCCGTGAATTGGCAGGGCTCATTGATAGGGCTTTAAACTAGGTTGGAGGGGGGAGTGGGTCAAAACCGGTAGGCACACCAAGAAACACCCAGAGCCTGG
>NW_010229034.1:0-49526 GCF_000690775.1 Eurypyga helias
TCTCTCCCCCATCCCACTGGAGTGAGTGAACAAGTGGCTGTGTGATGCTTTATTGCCAGCTGGGTTAAATCACGACACCTGTTCAAGTAGCCTTGTTGGTACTATGGTGAGGAAGTTCATTGGAGAGTAGGATGAAATTAAGACTCAGACCATGATTTGCAGACATTGAGAATTTGACCAAGTTTTAAGATTAGTCTGCAAACCTCATTCCTATTACTTGTTCTTCTGCTTGTGATTTTTAAATCAACCTCATAAATGCATAAAGTATATAGCATTTAAAACATTCAAAGTACTGTTGACACACTACTGTTAATTATGTCTCTCTTATTCCCCCCCAAAAAAGAATAATTTCCTAGTCTTCACTGTCTTTTTATCCCTTTCAGTAAAGTGTTACATTCAGTGCAGAATATTGAGAATTTTTAGGGCCTCCCAAGTTAGATGCCTGATTAACTCCTGCTTCAGATTTGATGAGATCTTTCTCTGCCTGTCCTGAAACTGTGCTTGACAAACTGGAGAATAGCATGTTACAAAGCAGAGCTGTAAGTGTTGGAGACAGGAGGGCAAGAATCACATCTGAACAGAGAACGGAAACAAGGTCTGAGAATTAGAAGCAAAGTGTTGAACTTGCACATCTTCACCAAACCAACTTCTCCACCTCTTCTGTTAATTGTCTTGCTGTGTTGCAGTAATGTTTATACTTATTAAATGGCAAACCACAGAAATCTGAAATTGCCCTAATGGGAATCTGATATTTTCTTCACATTGCAGCCACTACAGGGTATTTTAAAAATACTAAGAAGGAAGTTAAGTGTTTGAGAGTGAGAGAAGAAAACATCCAAACAGCTTTGGAAAGCCTATCCAGTGCAATACAGAAACATCCTTGCTGAAGTGAGTGATGTAGCTCCATCTTTCTGTCACTAGAGTAAAATAAAGTGCAGTGATCACTTTGCAGGAAAGGGACTTGATAGTGATTTTGAGGTAACACCTCTACTGTCATGTAGACTATATCTCAGGTCACAGCCTCTTTGCCATTTCTGCCATTTGCATGTTAGCCCCATCTCCAGTTCTCATTTGGGGTGAATCAGCTGATTCCTTAGGTAGGAAGACTTAAGAACAGGGCAAAATCTGACTCAGAGGTTGGATTCACCTGGAGCCCTTTGCAACTCTGACTTCAGACTCAGACACACCCCCAGCTGTCAAAGGGAATAGCCAGGATCATCCAGGGCAGAGGTCCTCCATGGCTGTCAAAGCAAAGTGAATAACATGGGTTGGACTTCAAGCCTTAAGAGTCTATGTTTGCCCAGGGTACTTAACACAACCATATACATTTGTCCATTATTTTTAATGGGTTTTGATATCCCTTATTTATTTCTGATGAACCAAGTATGATATCTGTGTCAGGTGAACTCTTTATGATATGATAACACACTCTAATAAAAACAGGACTTATATGCATGTTTGTCTTCAAGGCCTGAAATGTGATACAGCTGCTGTCAAATTTCCATGCACTACTGCTTTTCAACAGTAAGCCTCTTCCAAGATAAAATGAGGGCAGTATTTCAGGATGAAAACATCAACCTGTATACTTATACAACTTGCCCAAGCAAGGATATATCATAATTTTTCTACAATGTGAGCCTGTAGGGTGCTGCAAACTGTGTGTTTAGCTTGTGCCTGGGGTGGCAAAGATGGAGTATTATAGTCTGAATAATCCATCCTTGACCCATCTCCTGCTGACTAGAGAGTCAGTTTATCTGAGGATGAGGAAGAAAGTGGCAGCCCATGTAAATATCCCCAATCCAAAGCAGATATTATCCCTATCACCACATAAGCCTCAGGCCTGCCAAGAAAGGGTCAGAAAGCTTCATTCTCTGGGATCCCCAGATCATTTGGGTTCTGCTTCTTGTCCTGTTTGGTCTTCAACCTATATTATTAAGAGTCTGTCTTTGCCCTTCCTTTGTTAGGGACGCTGCTGGGAAGGAAAACTTATTTATCTGAGGTATGGAATGGGAGGTGGATGTTAAAGTAAGAAGATGCCTTTCAAGGTCGGGGAGAGAGTGGAGTTATGTGTCTTGGATGGTTTGGAGGGTATGGGATGAGGTAGAGTGGAGCGAGAACATGCTATAAGAGTGTCAGATTGAAGAAAGGGGAAAGGAAAGATCCCTGTCCCTCTCTGCACCTTTCAAAGTGTCCTTCAGGCACAAGACCTAAACTTCCATTTTTACATATAGTCTTTCCCCATATCTGACTGCTAGCTCCCAGGCTTACTCAGTTAAATATGAGTAACCTTGTCTGCTGGTTTTAGTTGGGACAGAGTTAATTTCTTCACAGTAGCTGGTATGAGGCTGCGTTTTGGATTTGCTTGAGGCTAGGGTTTGGATTTGCGCTGAGAAGAGTACTGATACCACTGGTGTTTCCAGCTGTTGCTAAGGAGTGTTGGTACCAACTCAAGGACTTTTTCAGCTGCTGATATTGCACCTGTGTTCCCAACTTCTTTGCTACAAGCAGCGGGGAGGGGACACAGTTCAGAGAGCTGACCCAAACTGACCAAAGGGGTATTTCATTACATAAAACATCATGCTCAGTATATCAGTTGAGAGTGAGTCGAGGGCCGTTGTTGTTAGTTGGTTATTTTTCTAGTTTGTGCTCTTGCTTGTGGGTCTCGCTTGGACTCTGCTGCAATCGCTCTGGGGCTCTGGTTCTTGGGCTCTCTGACTCTGACTTTCGCTACTCCGGACCTGTCTGGATATCAGCCAACAGGCGGTGAGCAATCATATAAGTTGTTTTATTTTCCATGATATATTACTTATTATTAATAATATTGTTAGTATTATTAGTAGTTAGTATTACCAGTTTCACTACTTTATTCATTTATATTCAATTATTAAATTCTTCTTATCTCAGACCATAAGACTCTCTGTCTTTTCCTCCAACTGTCCCCCTCCACTGGAGGAGGGGAGAGGTAAGCAAGTGTCTGTGTAGTACTTGGTTTCTGGCTGGGATTAAACCACACCACCTCACAATAATCTTCTGACTTCTCCCAGCCTTTTCTCTCCCTTTGCTCCCCATGCCATCTCTTCCACCCCTGAAAAATACAATGCTTTTTCTGCCTCAGGACAGCAACGCTCAATTTTGCCTTCATAGCTATGTAGCTTTGAGTCTTCTATGCTGTAAGGTAGTCCAAGAGTTTAAGTGGGGAATCATCATGTTGTTAATATGTATTAGAAACACTCCACCAACTTCTTTCCCACTATAAGAAACATTCTGATAAGAGAAAATAAGGAGCCTGACTTCAGGCTAGAAAATAATTATAATCATAGTGAAAGTGACATACTGACTTTCCTTAAATGCTGAAGTTCTAAATAAGGATCTTGAAAAAATACTATAATTCTCCAAAGAGCTGCCCATTCCATCAACGTTCTTTAAGTCCAACTCGAGGGAAATAGAGTGCTAGAAAAGGGTAAGGGCTTTTCTTGTTTGCTCAGTGAGTGTTTGCGGAACAATAAATATTTTTTTATTAGGGTGTGACTGGAAAGTCATCTTTGATGAAATGTGCTCAAGTATTTTCAAGTACAGCTTGTTCAAAGGAAAGTACTTGAAAAAAGGGAGCGGTCTTAAGTGTCATCCCAAAGGAAACTCTTTCCAATGCCTAGCTAGAGGAACATATGCCAAGGTGAAATATTCCATTATCAGATATAAAGTAACAACTGCTGGTTGGTTACATTCTAGTAATGAACGATCTTGAAATTATAGATAACCTGTATTTGATTCCTATACTGTATTTTAATGCACAGTGAGCTATTTTCTTTGTACTATTCCATTTTGTGTAATTGTCCATATTGTTGCTAAGTACCTAGGAGAGTCAAGGGGGTTTGGCTGAATCTGGAAAGAGTACACTAAGCTATTAAAAGGAGAATATCTAATCTACCCTTACAATTAAAATGTTGCAGGCTTCTATCAAAATATTAATCCAGGTGTGACCATGAAAATCTGAAATTCTTTATACCAGCTTTTATTGACCGTCAAGCAGATGCGCAATCTAGTTAAAATGCATAGAACATGATCTGAAAACAATTAGTTCTCTTTAAAACCATTCGTTAGGATTGAGAACACACATGTATGTATACACACACTATCATGCCTGCAGTCGTAGTAATGTTGGCATATTGTTCTTAGCAGGCTAAGTTAAAAGATCGCAACGAGTCAGAATGCTGATCCCACAATGCTGTAGGAATCAGGACAATTTTACACAAAGTATAACTGATCACATTTTTTCTGTTCTGCATGAAGAGAATAATTTCTTGGTGATCACCACAGAACAAAACCAGGACACCTTCCACTAACAGCTCTAATTATTTCTTAGCTACAGTTAAAGAAAACTGATATTCAAAAGACATGGTTCTGGCCAACCCCCTCTTGATGACTCTGCTTGAGAAGCGGGGTATGATCAGATGATGTCTAGAGGTCCCTGCAATTCAACCATTCTGTGATGCCTCAAACAGAGTTTATAAAGATGAAGCCTTTACCTAAATGGAATTCAAAGACAAATGTTTGTTATGCTTGAAGGCTAACAAACTAATGTTTCATGGCATTTTCAAACTCTTTACTGAAGATGTAAATCTTCCCTCTTCAATGCCATGAGAGTTATCTGCTTCCTTTGCATTCTTTATTTGATAGACAGTATTTCAATATCTTCTTTCTCTACAGAGAAAAAAAAAAAAAAAGTTTTAACTCTGGGGCTTACTTAGAGATGCAGAACTATAAGGCTTGTATGTTGCTTAAGAACTATTGCAACTAAATTGTCTGCCCAATACAACTGAAAAAAAAAAATCTATATTTTTATTAACTCTAAAATTTGCTAGAAAAATACAGGTATAAAGCTCTTCATTGTCTTAAAAGAGTTTTCATTAGGACTTTCATCCAGCAGAAAGCTAGTCTAGTAATGAAACTTCTTAAGTGTACTTCTACTAAGTACAGCACTGCACACACCTTTGGGAATTCATCACCCCTCACAGTGAAGCATATGCTAAAAATGGGGCAATAGGAAAGGACAAAGTGTGTGAGCACTGAAACACAATAGTTGTTTTCAGTTTTTGACTCATAGCTGTAAGTTCAAGGAGAATTCTGATCCTTTTCTTGAAATCCAAAACAAGCACTAAGACCATATACTCATCAGGTATAGATTCTGTGGGAAGATCAAGATAAAGTTCTACTTCAGAAAGTGACAATTCTTTTTGGGTTCTTTACCCTAGGTCTAGATGTTGTTGGAAAAAGTTTAGTCTGATAATCTTTAAGGAGCAGAGCAGATGTTTTTGAGATAATCATATTAAACAAAATGCAACTTTGTGCTGGAAAAGCTCTGATTTTTGTTTACTAACTAATTAAATGATTGCTGCATGTATGTAAAATGGGTTTTCAAGTATATGTAATTATGGAACTGCCAATGCCATCTGTGGGATAAGAGAGACCTGTTGGTGATGAATGTGCCATTGTTTCCCACTTCTCTTTTCAGAAATTTAGTGAGACATACATAACTTACATGCGATGTTGTGTTTTGCAGAACATCTACATCATTAGGAGGTCAAAGTGTGCTCTGAAAAATATACGTGGAAGATCACCTCATTATCAAAATCTCTTGCTCTAGAATTATTCACAAACTGCTGTCGTAAGTCTGAAACCAAGTGCAACAGAGAAGATAACACTGTAGTGTATTTCTGAATAGAGGATTGGGCAATAAACAGGACTACGGTTATAAATCATATAAATGTCATGAGCAGCAAAGCAGATAATTTAAAAGAAAAATGGCTGTTGCTGCTGACTGATAATTTATCTTTTCGTCTAATTTTCTGTGGACAAAGATATACCAATACCGCTGAAAAGGGCTCACCGCAGTATTTGGTGCTTACCACTCTGACGTAAGTATTACTTCAGCACTTAATTTCAGTTATACTCTTGTACCACTTCTGTTTAACAACATGTGTTCTTCTGCAGTGCCTTCCCTGTAGATTTCCTATCTCTGGGAAGCTATAGCCCAGAAAGATCCCAATACCATAACTTTTTCCAAGAAAAAATTAACAGTGCTGGAGAGACAGTGTCTAACCCACAGTTCAAAATCATTTAGTTGGTGACAAAAGCACAAACATTCCTCAGCCCCCAAAAAAGGTGTTCAGTTTAGTTTTTAAAAATCAGATTTTATTTAACCTGATATGAACCATAGGCATGAGTTAAGTTCAGGAACTGAAATGAAAAAGGAAGAAAAGGCTTTTTTAGTAAAAGAGAGTGGCACATGCAGCAGTGCAACAATTTTCATAGGACACCTGTCACAGCCCTGTTGGCACATGAAGCGTAGGAAGATAGGAAACTCTGATTGTATCTGCCAAAGATATCTCTCAGAAGGTAAGCATCTTTAGAGATGCTTCTTGTTTACACACCTATTTTGTATATTTACAGCAACTGATGACTCCAGTTTGAGGGGGATTTGGGGTGGAAGGAGTGGTTTTCCTTTGGTGACTGCTGATTTCTCTGTTTAGGCTCTTTCCTGGAAGAGAAGCCTAACAAATTCTTCTGTTTAACTTGGGCTTGGGGTATGAAATTATCCTAAACGCATAGATTGAGAGCCCTTTCACCTCTGTCCTGTGATCTGGTAAAAATGTCTGTCTTCTCTGACAGATAGTATTAAACCTTTGCTTTTGCTGAATTCTTTGACATAACGT
This sequence comes from Eurypyga helias, assembly GCF_000690775.1. Taxonomy (NCBI): domain Eukaryota; kingdom Metazoa; phylum Chordata; class Aves; order Eurypygiformes; family Eurypygidae; genus Eurypyga; species Eurypyga helias. The sequence continues at coordinate 6,714 of NW_010229034.1, forward strand.
GGGTCCAGCGATTGCTAGTAATACTGTTTTTTCTAATTGCTACACACCCATGAGAGTGAAGCAAGTGGGGAGGTCTTGCAGTCTTGAATTACCCTAGATGTAAACTTGTACTTGAGATGGGTCATTTGTGAAAAGGCACTAAGCATATTGGATAAAAACAATGCACCCTCCAGCTTTATTTCATCATGTATTACAATAGAGCTAACATTGAACTTTTATTTGTTTGATAGACACTCACAATGATTTTAAGCTTTAAATAAATCTTTATATATATTCTACTCACCGTAGAATGGGCCTTTATACTTGACTGATAAGTCACTGAACTGAAATTTGGCCTTGGGTGTGTTGGTGTAAATACCTGCCAATGACACAGTAATGCAGAACATGATCCTTTTGCACAGGAGGGAGGACATAGTAGATCTGCATATGAAGAATCCTTGTTATAAAATACAGTATTTCAGGGAAGAATATTTCATCCATTTCCCCACTTCTTACCAACAATACACCTCCCTCCAAATCTACCTGGCACTTATGAGCTGGCTGTTTTCAAGCTTACTAGAAATAATACTTTGGAAAGATAGATTTTCATTACTTGTTTCTTTAGTCCCTCCTATTTCTAGATCAGCAATCCAATCACGCTTTCTTGTTTGTTTTTATTTTTGTTAGTGCTTTTTTTTAAGAAAAAATACAGATACTCTAATAATTGTACTATGGATGCCTCAAGTTTAAGGAGAGATACTGTTGTGATTTAGTCTAATAGTTACAATTAATCATCTGCTGCCTCTTCCAGATGTGGCAAAACTGCATGTGTTGCAAGAAGGTTTTGTTAATAAACTTAGTATCACTTGAACTCTTTCGAGGAGGGATAATACTAGTTCACTGAGCTAGACTGCAATTCTATTTACTGTTAATTTGGTCTATACCCTTTGATATCCTAGAATTTATTTGGGAAATTCTCCAGCATGTAAAGGGCCAGAACGTGGCACAGTATTTGGCTAGTAAAATATTAAACTTTTATGTACAACTTCTTAAGAATCAGATATTGTTGAGAGCTAGGACTGACTTATCTTTCACAGTAGGTTTTCCTTTGATAGTCAGAGGACATTCACAGTCAAAACTCATTTGTGTTTTCTTCTGTGGTAATGTGATGGCTCTGTAAGGAGGAAAGTTCTGCCCACACTTGTTCATTAACCCTGGTTCTCCAGCTATGGTAAGAAACCCTCTTTGGGACTGCATGCACATAGAAATGGGGGCACAGGGGAACACATATGTAGTTTGTTAACTTCATACAAGAGCCTACAAATTACTTCTGGCTGTGTAGTTTGGATTGTTATTTGAAAGCATGCTTTGTCTGCATGGATCTGCAGCATTGCTTAATTGATATTTTCCCCTCGGTTACTTGGTTGAAAAGTTCAGTTTGTCACAGCTAATCTTTAATCCACAGCAACTCCCAAACGTATTTAGTGCACTGAATATATGGAGTAGTACATGTCGAGGATGGAATGATATATTAAAAGGTCATTTGTGTGCAGTGAAGTATGATTAGGGATCTCTGTAATTTGCAGGTCTCTGAGCTCAGATTCCTGCGGGCAACAGCTCTGTACTGAAAGTGCATGGTATGGGTTAACCTCAGCTAAAGGCCAATTCCCCTCCCCCCTGCCGTCACGAAATGGAGGCTACAATGAGTGGTTTAGGCTGCTTAAAAGATCAGCATCACAAATATTAGGGGAAAAGTTATTAGTTTTTAATATGAATTTGTGAGAAGCGTGACTTAACAAAATTTGATGGCAAGGTCCACTCTACTACTTATTCAACATGGAAAAGCATACAAAGATGAAATCAATTTAGCAATAGATTAAAATTATTTATACATAAATTTAAAATTATTTACAGAGTCAGGGAAGTCAAGTCAGGATTGTATTGCTGTGATATGAGCTAGGGAAAAGAGGCAAGGAACTTCCTCCCCTTGGATCATGAGGTTCAGAGTGGATCCCCTTGCTTTCTAAACTCCTCAAAAGAGAAGTGTAGGTGTGGCTGAATCCACTCCTAGTCCCAGACCTGGGCAATGGTTTATGTCCAAGGACTTGGGGAAAGGATCAGAGTGTGTAGAGTTTGTACTTTGTGTGAAACCTTGGGATAGCAACAACTTGGAATAGCATCAATTCCAAGTTCGTTAACGCTATTCAGATGTATCACACAATTAGATTATATAATTCCCTAGCAGGACTTAACTCTCAATGAATCAGTACAGTAACTTAATTAAAGACTTAACAAAGTTATCGACATAAAGTTGCATGCATACACTCACACAGACAGATATAGAAATAGATAGATATATATATGTATATAAAGGTACCTGTTAAATTTTCCCCTTGAGTTCGATGAAAATATTCACGTCAGCTGTCAGCGCATCTCTCAATGAGCGCAGAGTTGAACCTCAAGGAAAGTTCCAGCCCGGGTTGTGTCAACCATTCCCAGATTTCACAAACTTGAGAGTTTGTGAAGTCTGAGAGGCATCCCACTCAGAGGGAGATGCTGGGCACAGCACGCTGCCGTCCAGGAGAGCTCAAAGGGTCATCCTTGGAACTGCTATTTATAGGTTTGTGAGATAATTGACTTTAGGCATAAATAATTTTACATCCTGGCCTTGATTCAGGTAGGGGGTTACTGGAATTCCCAGCTGATACCGATCTACCCAGATTGCGATAAGGTTCAGGGCTGCCAGGGGATGAATTATTTTGCTATCCTACCCCACCGTAACCAGGCAACTGAACCCTAGAATGGCCAATACCATTCCCCACCTTAGCAGTGCAAGAGTGTTTTAATATAAGGGGCACTTAACCACCAAACTCCCCGCACAATGGCTAAGGTTTGATGGGAATCTCTAAGGCCAAGGAGCAGTCCAAGAGCAAAGATGGGAGGAAATGTGTCACCACACCTGCATCTTCTTGCTCACTCCCCGTATTCAGCAGGGCAGGGACAGAAAATAGGATGGGAAAGCTCGTGGGTCAAGACAGGCAGATTGCCTACCAATTACTACAGAGGGAAAAACAGACTCAAACTGGGGAAAACTATTCTAATTTATTGCCAGTTAAAATAGATTTGAGTGTTAGAAGCAAATACAAACTTTAAAACCACTCTTCTCTCTCTTTTACCATGCTCAACTTCATTCCATCACTCCAGACTCCTCTACACCCTGCCGTGAGTAGCAGTGGCGAAGGTATCGGGGAGGGTAGGATTGTCAGTACGTAGTGGTTTGTCTCTGCTGTTCCTTCCCTCTCACACCGTTCCCCTGCTCTGGCATGGACTCTCCCCACGGGCTGCAGTCCTTCAGGAAAAACCTGCTGCAGCATGGTCTCTCCTGTCTTTCATATTTCGGAAAAGGGATCAAAGCAATACATCATCAATAGCAAACTGTCTTAATTTAAGCTGTCCACAGCATTTGAAGGCTGATGATGACAGCAAAAGAGCAGAGATGCACAGCCTTCAGATAATTCTGCAAGGAATTGTCACCTCACAGCTCTACATCTTCCTTGTTATTCTAAACACAATATTGCCATTCTCTACAACTTAAATTAAAGTCTGGGTCCTTGAGACAGTCTAACTCTGAAGGTGCAACCATCCATTTTTAAACCCATTCCATTTAAATCCATTTTAAACCCAATCCATGGGTTTAAATTGAAAGTGGGGAGATGTAGATTGGATATCAGGAAAAAATTCTTCCCAGAGAGGGTGGTGAGGCACTGGAACAGGTTGCCCAGAGAAGCTGTGGATGATGCCCCATCCCTGGGAGTGTTCAAGGCCAGGCTGGACGAGGCTTTGAGCAACCTAGTCTAGTGGAAGGTGTCCCTGCCCATGGCAGGGGGGTTGGAACTAGATGGTCTTTAAGGTCCCTTCCAACCCAAACCATTCTGTGATTTTAAGAATTCTGTTTAAAAGTCTAATCCTTAATTGAAAGAATTGCAGGAAGAGAAAGTATCAAGGAGGTGATAGACAAAAAATTAATATACAAAATGCAAGATAATAAAATTACATTATAGTCATCTGACTCATGTTCAAATTTAGATATGATTGGTATACTTTGCTTATCTTTTTTTTTTCTTTCTATACTTTATCTAACCTTCTACCCTCAGCGTGGATGTTGTAGGGTTTCTTTAATTCATAACAGTTGAGATATTTACAGACGGTGAAGTTATACAATTCCTGACCTAAGGTTTACGGCAACATTCCCTGTTAGAATATATTCAGAGAAAGTTTTGATTATTCTTAAATGGCATAAAATGAGGGTTAAGAACAGTCTTGATTCTAAAGTCACTTCTACATATTATGGACAAATCAATTCTCTGACTTTAATAAGAACAAGACACTTACAGGTCTTTTCATCAAGGAAAAATACAAGCAATCTCAAGCATAAAGTGGGTTTAACCATTACATTTTCAAAACAAGAAAGAGTTTGTAGAATACATTGTAGAAGTATTGCCAGAGTTACACATCATATAGCATTTGAGCAATCCCGAAAAAAAACTACACAGCAACACTGCCTTATATTTAAAAGTATTTTTAGTTTTACCTTTACGCAAAGAATGCCTTTTGGAAAATTTTTTATCACTTTAAATATAGCCAAGATTTTTACTGTTGAGCTTTTTTTGCGGGATTGACTGAGAGCCATTTCAGAGCAACTTTGCTGACTTTTTTTTTTTTTTTTTTTTTAGATCATGAAAGCTGAAAATTCCAGTAATTCTTTTTGGCATACAGAATAAAAACCACTGTAAATTCCCCTGAAGTCCTGAGAAAGTTTGAGAATGTAATCTGTATATTCTTTATCTGTGCTAGTATCCCACACAGTACTATCCTAGGGCATGAGAAAAATGCAAACTACTTCAATACACATTTTTTGACATAGATTTGTTATCCTCTTTTCATAAGGACATCACTCATCATAAAGCTGTAACTTAAGAAGTTGCTTAAAAGATGATTTCTGAAGGTGTAATAAGTTTTGTGTGAGAAAATATTTTCAAGTAAAAAAATAATTTGCAACTCTGCTTACAACCAGAAAACAGCCAATAATCTTTACCATGAAAATATTTCTGAGCTCTCTTTATATGCTTTTGTTGTAGCAACAGCTGGAAGTGAATATTGTTTGAAGCAAACATCTTTGCCTTGCAGAAATGTTGTCCAGCTGCTCTGTCTGAGTTACAACTTACATTCCAGTGTCCTATCTATTGTGCAAAAACTGCTCTGAAATATTTTCTGGCAGCATTGGTGGTGCAGTGTTTTGAGCTTTTGGACAATAAAATAAATAATGTAAGGCTTTTGTTTTGTTCTACTAATTCTAACATCTATTTGCAATAACTGTAGTAATAACTGATCTATTTGATACACTGTAGTTTATTGACAGAAAACTTTGATACAGGGTTAGGGTTGCCTGCAGGTATAATCATGCCATTCAGTTATGTCCCACCTGCTGACACAATGGATGTCTGCTTTGTGCAAGTTGTTTTGCTTGAGATTCCTTCACCAATGCTGGAACAAAACATAGACTGCCCAGAGTTATCTGTGCTTTCAGAAGATCACGGGGGGAAAAAAGGGACAGTAAACTGGAAAAAAAACCCTTTAGGTCTTTAAGACGATAGCTAACATCTCCACTTTATACGTCATAGCTGGTGAACTTAACACAACCAACTTCAGAAATTCAATTAATTCTGTCTAAGTTGTTCCAGGTAGATCTTCATAATTTATTAGTGATATAAAATACTAGAGCATGAGGTCCTAAAAAGGAATTATGTCAAGTGATATAAATACACTACAGCCAAGGGATTTTGGGTAAGTTATTTTATCCAAATGCCTGATACCTGCTGCTTGGAAGATTGTCTAGGGTAAAATGAAGCCCAGTTACTGTCCTGCAGTAAGCAGTATAAGAGAGAGACATGTCTGAAGACATCAGTAAAAAATTTAAAATGTTGAATGATGCGTGAAAGCAAGAAGCTTGTTACAGGAAAAAAGTGTCAGAAATCATTCATAATGATCTAATTTTCTTTGAATTAGTTGTAGCAAGCTTGCCAAAGCAACAAAAGGAAATAGATATGTCCCTCATTCTTTGTTTTGTGACTAAAGGAAAAGAGATTCTTGCAAAATGTGATGTAAGAAGTCACAATTAAGGTTAATGAGGAGAAGAAATTCCTAGCTGTCTTAATCAATGATGATGACCACCTGCTATTCAGTATTGGGGAGTTCTATGTACTGCTAACTGGATAAGTATTAAGTGACTTAAATGCTTTGAGACTGAGCAAAAGCATGGTATGACTTCTCAGTACTCCATTCAAAAACAGATGACTCTATCAATTATAAGAAATATTAGAACTTATTTTTGGTGGGAGAGAAAATTTTGGCTCATTGGGTAACTGGTGTCTCAAAAGTTCCAAAGCTGGGATTACTACTATGTCCTCTATTACTGCAAGGCTATAGATGTTAAGCTGGCTGAAGGAAGTATATGACTCTTAGAAATGCTGGGAAAGGCAAATTTTAAATAGGGTGGTGTCTCAGTTTCACCTAAGGCATAGATAGCATGCTGCTACGTTAAAATGTTATCGTTGTTTGTGCCATATGATAAATGTTCTAATGACATAGGCATATTTTATATTTCTCTTAAGTTCTTTTTTGTCACATGTGATCTAAGAGTTGTTGTTTGTTGTAGAACAGCCATTGAGGTTGTGTAATAACTACTGACATACAATATTTCATTTTGAAAAACCCAGAACAGTTGCTTCCTGAAAGGCATTGAATAAACAAAGCTGCAAGCTGGTGGATACTGTTCATCTCACAACAGAAATGCTGTATTTGGGTCTAATGCAGGTTCCTTCAGCAATGCTGTCACTGTACTTAAAAATTTTATTTTGAGAAAGCAACTGAACATATAAAAACTGAGTTGCAGTTCTTTTTTTTCCTCAACTACAACTTGTGAAAAAAAAGTACATTAGAAACCATTCTCGGAGTACTTACAATGTTTTATTTTTACTGGAGGCAGTCCTTAGAATTATGGCTGGGGGGGGTGGGGGTGTGGTGTGGAGTTGTGCTTTTTTATTCTGATGACCATTTGACATTTTTTGATGGACAATAGGGTGGTTTTTCTTCACTACTTTTTGCTTACATGCCGGGTGGTCCACAAGCTGAAAATGTCTTGATTTGGGCATATAGTAATTGACCCTGTACACACATGTGCACACGCATAAAATAAGCAGTAGTATATGAATAAGCTGATCTGTTTGATGTAGGAAAGTGGATAAGCTCTAAGCTGTTCCAGTTAGAAGTAGATAAATTATGATTACTCCACAAGACTCTAATGAAGGTAACAAAAATAATGCCCCTGCCTTAAAGTGCTTGGAATGTAAGATATGATTAGGCAAATGCAGCAAACAGACTAGGTATAAATAGGTGTATTTCAGCCTGTAGATGTCTACTGGTAAATCTGCATGTTCTAGAAGTCTGGAACACTCAGTGTAAATAATTGGTGATGTTTTGAAAACCAAATCATCAATCAATTTTGCTTGTTTAACTTTTCATAGTCCTTGATCCACAAAGCAATATCTGTTTGGGGTTTGTTTGTTTTTTTTAAACTTAAAATGTGTCTCAATTACAAGTGGTAGATGGAACGTTTTACCTTGCTGGTATCACAAAATTTATAACATCTGGATTTTTTATGTGGCTAGTGCTCATACAATGTACATGCCAACATAGATCGAATGTGCAGAGCAAACAACAAAAAAATTGCATAGGTTGAATAAGCAGAGTTAGGAATTTTATTGATAATAAACGCTATGGGAATGAACACATAAAGCAATGTGATTGTATTGTATTAAAGAAACATTATTTTATTAACAGATTATGATTACGTTATGTGTCTTATTATTATCTCCTAACATAACTACAGTTATCAATATTTAATACGTTCTGGCATAGAGTTTATCTCATACTAGAGTCTGACCAGTGTGTATTCAACGGCAACACTATTAATGTATCATCATATAAAACAGCTGCATGTATTTGTTCATAAATATACCTTAAGACAACATTTAAAGAAAAAGATTTCTTTTTACTAGAAAACAAAAAATCAGTTCAGGTTAGATAATACTGGACAGAGCAAACAAAACACCAGAAATAACAGATTCATACAAAGATTGAATAATCAAAACATAAAATAAAGCATATATATGTATATATATGCTTTTAAATATATTTATAAATATTTATATATATATATATGTGCTGCATGTTGAACCCGTTGAGCATCAGATAATCTCACATATCATGGATTAAGCACATTTATTTGAAAGGCACATCAACGTGCAGAAAGATATAGAAAATTTTGGCACTGAAAAAAACTGCGGCTAATTCTCTGCTCTATTTCATCAGGTTTAAATGAAGCTGTATTTTGTATAAAAGTGTAATCACAAATTAGGGAATCAGAGTTACTGAACCTCTTTTTATGCTGAAGAAGCTAATAGCACAGGGGGAAGTGATGTAAGGCAGAAGAGTTTCAGTCAGCTGCAAACTTTGTTAAAGCCAGTAACTTTGACAAACACTCTTCTGCTCAACAGAAAGTGCAGATAATCCTTTTTATGCTGTAAAAGTGGTTGATGTGAGACATATGAAAGGAAAGTGAGGTTGCTGGAGGATATATTAAGCCACATAGCAGGTTGGTTTATCTGGGTGACTAGAGAGTTTCTTTAATTGTACATGGAGATTGAACTCTGACCTGTAGATATTGAAATGGAAAGCCTGGAGGAGTATTGAGTCTCACTAGGAAAAGAAACAAAGGGGCAGCATTTGTGTGATTCACGATTTTGTGGAATTGCATTCTGGGGGTGAAAACATGTTGTTGTTTTTTCTTGCCTAGGGAATTTGAATATAGTGACAGACTAGCTGTATTACAAGATAAATCTTAAGTAAATAGTTTTAGAAATTTGAAAGAACTGTGAAGATATCCCATTGAAACATAATCTTATTTATGTTCCTCAGGGAAATCAGATTTTGAAAGAATAGGATGAAAGATTCAGTTCTTTTCTTGGGTGACACAGCATTAGAGTCACAGTTGATAGGAACTATTTTCAAGGTCCACCTCTGTTGGACATATGTTTTTGCAAATATTTTACTAATAAATTAATTAAAGATGAAATTATTTACATCAATTAATTTATTTTGTCCATGAGGACGTGTTCTAGAGATTATGCCTCACACCTCTGATAACTCAATTTCTTCAATTGCTTCTCTCCTCATTCAGCATCTGGCTGAGACTTTAAAGGTTTTATCCTATAGTTAGTCACCATCCATCTCTGAAAAATCTGATTTGGACTCAAAAGGGAAAGAACCAGAACAAGATATTCATTTGTATGCTAAAGTTAAAATAAGCCTTAGATATTTCTCAAGAATCCCCCTGATTTCTGTTTATGTTCTAACCTCATTCCTTTTTTCCCCTATACATTTTTCACTTCTAGAGGTAGTGCTCTGCCTATGCCGTAGTAAAGATACGTCAGTCATTTAAACAGACATTTCTTTCCTTGTTGTATTTGCCCATCTTATCGTCGATTTTTACAAATCTAGCTGATTCCTGATCAGCTTGACTTGACCAAGAATCTACTACCTCTAATAAGTATTCAGAAGATGGGAGGTTTTGGAAGATTTTTATTTTTATCTTTATTTAAGGTGACGATTATTGCCTTAATTAAGCCTTTTGATAAGGGGATGAGAAATCTCCAACATTTTCAGGTTTTGGAGGAAAACAGTTGGAAGGAAACAGTTTAGAGATGCTGAGTTGATCTTATCGCAAAATATATAACCTACTCATTTCTGGCTTTCTTTTCCTCCTTAGGTGCATGTGAGTAATATTCCATTGAGACCATTGTAGCAAAGTGTAAGGCTTTCTTCTCTGCCTCTAGAGAAGGTATAGCTCTTTACACGCTACAGAAGAGTCCCCTTTTAAGCATGGCTCAGTGTCGTGTTGATCGGTCTCCTGATGCTGTATGGGAATTCTGGTATGCAGTGCTGTTTCTGTTGCTAGTCAGGTACACCTTCGTATGGAATAGCTGCAACTGAAGGCCGCTTTGGATAAAAATAAACACTCTTTCTAGTCTCAAGAACACCAATACTGGCTTAAGGATACAATGAATTTTGGTTCTCTTGCTTTGGCTTCATCCGCTTGTTCTGAGCAGCTAGTTCATCCTTATATTCTTAATAGTCCTGCCAAAACATTCCATCATGACCTGGGCTCAGGGACTCAGGATGGGAATTTCCAGTCTTCCGAAAGCCCCCTTTGGTGCCTGTTAGGGGGAAGACATGAATTATTTGACTACAGTTGTGGGAAGTACTGTGAAATTTACTGTTTAACTTTGAAATCACAGACATATTCTTATTTCCATCCAGCCCCTTGCCAAATTCTGCTAGTCAGAAAAAAACGATGCAGTAGATTTACAGTGAGTTGGAATAATTTTGCTTTTACTATTATAATTTAAGGTGGCACTCATTTATTTTCCTTCTTCCTTTTTGCTTTCATTCTTGTAGTGGATGTTTAATTCTTTCCTGTCTTTCTGATTCTACAAGGAAGAGGTTGGCAACTCAGTCACCTAACTGTGAGAAAAACAAATCTTATGCTATTGGAGTTATAGATAATTACAGCTAGACTAATCTTAGAATACTTTATTATAATATTGCTCCTATATATTTGTTCCATCTTCTATAGGAATATTCTATTTGTTCCAAAAAAAATGCAATAAAATATTAATAGCTCCATCCTGTTGTGGTGTTGCCCAGATTAATTAGGAAAGGATGGTAGGCAGCGAAAGAGATGCACAAGGATGACAGGGCACTTAGTCTGAGTTTAGTGGACAGTAGAACCGCAGTATCTGTGATGCAGCTGTCTAGACAAATGAGTTGACTAACAATTTTACCTGTAATTTACATAGTTGGAATGGGTAGTGATGTGATTGTCTAGCTAAACGTGTTGTAGGCAAGCTAATTTGCAACATGCCTTGTCCTAGTCGGTTTCCCTAGAGGCCATAACCTGCAGGGCAGTAATTTTCTGTGTAAATTCAAATGTCCTTTACCTTGCTTTGCAAAATAGGTGATACTCCTGGAAAGATTCACTGATCCGTTGGTCTGACAGGAGGTTAATATTCCAGCGCAGCCACTTCAATCCCTATGATCTCCACTTGCACTGTCTAGTATTCCTGCTTAGAGGCAGAAGTATGGAAAAAATTGAACGGTTCTTTGGTACTCTGAAGTGTAACTGGCAAAACATGCAGGCAGTGGTAACTCAGTGACATTTGCTGTTAAGGCATGTAAAAATATCACTGTTTTTAAGGTGCTGAACTAGATTTATGAAAAAAAAACCCAAACCCAAACCTGAATCTCTGTTGAAATTTCTGTTGGATCTGTTCAGAAAGCTGCAGCATGAAAAACAAAGCAGGCTGCTGCTTTCAGGACATTAAGATACTGTACTGGGTTCTACAGTAGTTACCCTCCTTGGCTTCTATTAGGTTTTAAATTATTGCAGTCAGGAACACAGAATTATGTAGTCCAAAACTTCTGTGGAAGAGCATCAGTCTTCTCTTTTGGTGTCAAATGGTAGAGTTATTTTTCTTTCTGAACATAGAAACACTGTTATGAATCACCTTAGTCCCACACTGAGTTGGATGAATTGGAGCAAATGCAGTATTAATCTTTTTCTTAACACTTACCAACAGTAGTTGGAAAAGATTAGACAGTAAGTGCCACACAAATTACTAGACCTTGTGTAGAAGAAATACCTTCCTCAACCTAGAGATGTTTACTTCAAAAAAGGACACCCTGGATTTGTTTTTACCATTCTGCCTGTAGTACTAACAAGTTAGATCAGATTCATGCATGTCTTAGTCATACTGTATCTTTTCATAGAATCATAGAATGGTTTGGGTGGGAAGGGACCTTAAAGATCATCTAGTTCCACCCCCCCTGCCATGGGCAGGGACACCTTCCACTAGACCAGGTTGCTCAAAGCCTCATCCAGCCTGGCCTTGGACACTTCCAGGGATGGGGCATCCACAGCTTCTCTGGGCAACCTGTTCCAGTGCCTCACCACCCTCTCTGTGAAGATTTTTTTCCTGATATCTAATCTAACCCTCCCCACTTTCAATTTAAACCCATTACCCCTTGTCCTGTCACTACAGGCCCTTGTAAAAAGTCCCCCCCAGCTTCCTTGTAGGCACCTTCAGGTACTGGAAGGTGCTATAAAGTCTCCCGGAAGCCTTCTTTTCTTCAGGCTGAACATGCCCAATTCTCTCACCCTGTCCCCATAGCAGAGCTGCTCCAGCCCTCTGAGCATCTTCATGGCCTCCTCTGGACTCGCTCCACCCAGTCTATATCCCTCTTATGTTGAGGGCTCCACAACTGGACACAGTACTCCAGGTGGGGTCTCACGAGAGCAGAGTAAAGAAGGAGAATCCCCTCCCTCGACCTGCTGGCCACAGTTCTGATACAGCTCAGGGTACGGTTGGCTTTCTGGGCTGCCAGCGCACACTGCCGGCTCATGTTCAGCTTTCCTTTGAGGTATGTATCAATTAATTTAGTCCAACCTTTTTACTGATCAGATCATTTCTTATAATCATAAGAATCAGGATGTAGTAATGCTTTCAATTGGCAGCTTAGCTATGAGGAAAAGGAAAACCCCAGCAGAAATACTGGAGAAATGGATTAGCAAATGGCCTTTTTTGGTTCTAGAATATGCATCTGGAACAGGTGGGGGTGAAATGAAATAAAAGAGATATGGCCAATGTCCAACAAAAAACAGCTAAGAGAATGGCAAGCTGAGCAGTCACAGACTTAGCAATCTTCTTTTAGAATGACAAATTCATGTTATTTAACATACGTGCCACTGGTAAATCATGTAAATAAAACCAGCATAAAATTAATCAGGTAACTGATTTTTACAATGGCCAAGATAAAGAAAATTATCTGAGCAAAGGCGCTGTTTGTTCCTCCCATCATGATACTGCTGAACTGTGTCTTGAGCTCTCTCAAAGCTAGAAATAAGGAAAATCCCCTTATCTCTTTGATTAAAGGCCACAGTTGTAACTTGGCATTACCTTACCTATGCATGAAACACCAGGTAAGAGAAAATCATATTCAGTGCATATCATTGTTTTAAGGAAAAATTTTAAATGAAGGTCCAATATGCTTCATCTAAACTATATAATAAACACCTCTTTCATGACATTTTGCAGTGGCTAATTACTTGTTTATTTCTTCTGTGATACTTCTGCCAGTGTTTAACCCTAATATCAATGTGCTTATGCATTTACCAATCATTTAGTCTATAAGTCACCTGGAAGATGACATCCACTGTGCTCACTTTTATGTTCTTTCTCTTGTAGTTTACTGGAGATCCAGCTCCTCAGAGTACTGAAGATTGACTGTTTGGAGTAACCCAGCAATAAGGGAGTACCAGGCAGTGTATTTGTTGCCATAATGAGATTGAGACTTCCTTCCTGGTAAGTGGACAGCTGAATGACTCAGCCATTTATCAAATGAAGATGGAGAAATGGAGATGCCTGGAGGAAAGAATTACTTATTATGGAAAGCAGTTGGTATGACATGGTCATGAATCATCAATAAATCAGTAACTTTAGAAAGATCTGGAAGAAGACAATGCAACATTTCAGAACTACCCAGGGAGAGGTGACTGCATTGTATCTTAGAAATACAGTTATCATGATTTCTAGTAACAGTTCAAAAGTGATTCCTGACTTCTAAGTTCTTACCCCAAAAGGAGACCAAAGTTACGAATACTACTGTATAGGAAAGATTTCTACTATATTAAAAAAACCCCCAAACATTCTAGTCTGTAAGAAACTTGGTCACCTCCTTTATTCAGAGAATGAAATTTATGCTACTTTGGTTGAAATGTAGATTGAAATCTTTGATAATTGCAAAAAGAATGGTAGTAACTATAATGACTAAGGTAGTGTCTGCGTCAGAAGTAACAAATGAAGTAACAAAGCACGTTCTGTTGTTGGACGGTGGAACCAAGCCACCAGCTTTACTTTCTGTTTAGAAGACTGGAGATAATTTTTAATAATCTTATGCAACCATTGTACAAAAGGGAAAAATGGCAAGGAAGAACATTTAAATAAATATTCTGATTTGTTTACTTTGAATTCCTAGTAAAACCAGTAATTGGGTTTACCTGAAAACTGTAGTAGAAATGAATGTATTAAAGACAGCCAATAGATCTTTAAGAAAAATAGGCCTCAGCTTGTGTTTTGACACTAGTTCATGGAAGAAATGTTAATGAGAAAAAAAATAGCAAGGAAAACTGTCAGGCATGACTAACAACAGAGGTGAGAGATGAGCTAGGGTCTTCTAGGAACACAGATGGTAAAGCAATAGATTTCTGATAACAAAAATAGCTATAGTCAAATGCTTTAACAGTGTATGCTAATTTTATATTAATAATAATAAACTAGAGCTTTTCTCTGAAACCCCATTCAGTTAGCCCTGACTTGATGTTCATGAGGAGGTTCCCATTGCAGATATCCTGAGATCTTCATAGAGAATTTTGTAGAAAGGTTGGTAAGTTAGGCAGGATTTCTTTTCTGATGGACTTAGCAAAAATAGAGACAGTTTAGGTCAAGAAGAAGCTTTAAACCCTTTTAAATTCCATTCATTTATATTTCATAATTAATAACATTTGTATGTATTCAGTTATGAATACATTGTGAATTACAGGGATTTTATTATTCTTGGTTTATATGCTATGCTATATAAGTAGGATTGTAAGTGATGTTCTTTCCAGTTAACCGTTGGCAATAATCTAATTTCTCTGAGGACATTCATGGAAGAATCTTGGTTCCCAGCTTGTGTCTTTTGGTCACTGTTTGCATTCCTTCTGTATAACCTTTACAAAACTCTGTATAAATTCTGTAAAGTTTTTTTCTTCATACTCTTCACATTCTTTGCATTTTGCTGGTGTTGTGGAATTCAACTGAAAAACAAAATGCAATAGTAAAGCAGGATACTGATCTATTTCTTCTGATGGAGAACTAATCCTTGTTTGTCCTGGTTTTGTGAATAAATCCGTTGCAGTCAATGGCTACAGAAAGCATCGCTGGAGGCTTCCACGGTACTTACGGTCTGAAGCTCCTGGCTTGCTTCTGAGTATGATCAGCTTTCAAAGGTACAGCACTTCAGTGAGAGATGCAAGTGGCTGTCCCTTTGAAAATTAGGATACTTTTCAGTGTGTCTGAGCATACCTGACTTCAGATACTGAATTTACAAACCAGTTATTTACACATACACTTTCAAACACCCTGACATATTTATGCATGTACAGTCAAAAGTATTTGCTTTGACAGGAATACTGAAAGTGTATTTCTAAAATACACTGAATTCTGCTTTTTCAGTGTTGCATGTGTAGCTTTTTCATTGCTCTATGTACAGGTAACTGGATCGTATTTGCTTTCATCTGTACCATTCCACCTTCTATATAAAAAAAAGAGTTATTTCTGTTACTGAAGAAACACTTTTGATTTGCCTTTTTTCAGCCAGCTGTTGGTGTTACCTACCTTGTTTTCTAAGCTTGCGTTTCCATTTTTCCATATGTTCAATACATCCTGTGTTTTACTACAGTTTTTGATAAGACATTCTTGAAGAATCACTTTCATCTCTAAGAAAAAGCATCTTATTACAGGTTCTTGGCATTCTATCTGAAAAAAATGAAGTTGTAATACTTCTGTGTTAAAAAGGAATCGGATATAATTTGCCACAAAGTGGCCAATTTTCATTTACTGGATATCTCTTCTTACTGTTCAAATACTTTTAAATATCTGCAAAGATTGGCTGTGAGAGCTAACAACATAAAGGTCAGCCAGTTTGTGAAGATGAGGTGAAATGAATCTGGGTGAAGAACACAGGAAAATATTTGGGATAGAAGTTACCTGTATTTCACAAATTAAAGAAAAAGAAGCAGAAGTACTGATTTCTCCACTAAGTCAACAAAAAAGCCAAGAATAAGTCCCAGGTTGTCTGACTTGCCTATCAGACTGTCCCACTTCAAGAAAATCTTTCTGACCTTGCCAGGTATTAAATCAGCCATTACAATGGATTAACCTCTCTGGATCAGCTCAGTGGAGAGGATGTGTGTGTGGATGTGGAGGTGTATATTCTGTGACTTTTTTTTTTCTGTCATGTACAAGGCTAACTGTACAGACACATCAGACTGCTTTCTCAGGTTTGCCAGGTCCATTGAATACATCAACATTGCTGCATTCTGTGTGCATGCTAAGGCTGTTCTGCACTGAGGTAGTCAGTCCATCATTTCCAGGAAATCTTTCTCTTTATGTACAGGATTCATGTATTGTCTGCGTTTGGCACAGTCCCTGTGTGAATGTTTAGGTTGTCAGGAAAGCAGTGTCTCAGAAGCAGGCTGCTACCACAGCAATGAATCCAGCCAGTTCCAGAATCCAGTCTTTTCAGGAATGAATTTCTAGAAATTGCATTTAAGATTATCATATTTTACATAGATTTCTATGCTTGTATTAAGAATTATATTGACAAACTAACATAATTCATCCCTTGCAGGATAAATTATAGTCTACAACTATTAGAAAACCAAACCCTTGAAAGTACCTAGATATTGCTGGTAAGATAAAGAATGGCAAAAGCAGAGAAATGGACAAGTAAATGCTGGCAGTTACTCGCCATACTCTCCGGTATTTTATCCCATTAAACAATGCATAGTGCTAAATAATTGTCTTTAGAAGTATTTACTCTGTCACTTTTTTCCTCCCTCAAATTAAAAATGAATACCAACATCATTTTAGCAATATTTGCTTGATAAGATCTTTTTTGGATCATCCCTTTTAATTAATTAATTATCATTGCAGGTGATTCAATAAAAATAATGAATACCTGCTTACTTAAGTACTTTAACTAATTTATCTTTTCATTCCAAGAAAAATTAGTTGCTTTCTGAAACTTTCCTCAAATTAGACCAAGGCTGCCTTAAGAGAAGGTTGCTAATGAAGAAATGAAGCTGCTATATTCGACCACTTGTGGTCAAATTTTAAGTTTACTTACATCCTCATCTGTGTTTGCAGTATATAAACTGACATCAATATCCTAAAAGAAAGCGAGAGTTACAATTATGAACATTAACTAATAAATTTAGACATAATAAAGCTAACTCTGCAAGATATGGATTAGCTCCAAGTTCAAAGCCAAATCCATCCAGGTACTGGGAGCCAGCGAGTCAAGGGATCTTAAAGTCACCTAGTAACCTGCAGGATGGGCTTCCCTGTGAGGAGGACTCATCAGAATCAAGTCCTACAATACTTTCTCCAAAGCAGTGAACTTCCAATCCCTCTGCCCCTTTTCTTAAAAAAAAGTGAGAAAGAAAATAACATTTAATTCTAGTGTCCGGAGTATTTGGTCAACTGCAATTCCCTTTAACCTTCAATTCCTTTGCTTCCACCCATGAAACAGCATTACATAAACAACATCCCTTTTCCTGCTCCCCATCACTGACACTTCTTAGCTGAATACAGTGCTAAATACTTAATTATGAAATGCTGACTTTTTAATGAACTTACTTTGGATGTCTTGATCTGCTCCAAATCTTTCATAACTTCTGCCCACTTGCAATGACCTGCTGCTGTCTTGGGTACATAAGCACTACAAAGAAGAAAACCAGCGACCGTTAAGGCTAAACAGTAGGTATACACAATGTTTATGCTGGAAAAAGAGGCAGAGATTATTAAGATGCTATAGATACATTGTTTACATGTATATATACACATGGTAAACGTGTGGAGCAAGTGTATTTGACAAATCATAAAATCATATAGATACATAAGCCTGTACATCAGTCAGGTTTGTGTTAAAAAACAAGGTGTTTTTTAAAAGGCCAGTTTTATAGAACATAATGCAAGAGAAAGGTTCAACTACTTAATGTAAAATACCTACAAGTCTTTTAAAATATACCAAAAAGCCACAGATTTCAAAGTCTCTTATACTGAAAATCTGGCCCCTGGCTACTGTGAAATTTCTACCTTAAGCCCTGTAGAAATATTATTTGTCATTTTAGGTGTAATTTTTTTCTGTATAAAATCTTCCTCCTGCTATGGATAAGATTTTGCTCCAAGTAAACCACTAAAGGGTGGAAGGAAGATTTCCTTCTCCTTGGAAGATTTTTGGAATGTGACTTGCAGTTTTAACATGTCCTCACTTGGATCCTTACTTTGAATGTCTTTCAGTACTGCTGTACTATAAATAATATACAACAATGTAGGGGAAGACAGACCAATTATTTTGGTGAATTGGTTTAAAACAAGCAGTTGTTAAATATTTCAGCCTTGACCGAAGGCTCAAAAATTAAAAGATTTTTTGAGAAAAGAGAAAAAAAGGGGTTTATAACAATAATCAGAGGAATCAGAGGTATTATAACAAGAATCATTTACCATGATTTTGCCAGGGGGAGAGAGAGAGAAGAAATGTCAGACCTCTGCAAAGAGATTTGACTGAAGGGGCACAAGGAGAAGACGAGTGAGGCATGTAGACCCTAGGTGCAGGGACAATCTTCTAAGACAGGAAACCGGAGTGAGAATGGAAGGAGGTATCTCATATACATAATTCAGCATACCTATGTAAAAATGCTCATGTATGGTGGGTTTTTTTTCATTTCAAAGACATGTGGAAATTGTTGGAGGTCTTTAAATGCAACAATTCCAACAACTTGAGGGTTATCACAGAGATTAGGGCCAAGATACATTTTTTACCAGACTGAGCCTAGTCAAAGCGAGAATAAAGTAAGGGACCATGACCTACGAAGCAATGGGGGACTGCATATCATGGCAGGACAGGATCCACTCTCTAAAGAGACTGGAGGCAAGTAACAGCTGTAATAATAAAAATAAATCATTCATATTTACTGTCTAATTAACAATGACATTGTATTTACCATAGGAAGAGGATGATTAGTCCCATCTCATTCTTTAAAAGCCAAAAGAAATGCCTGGTCAGAAGAAGATACAGCTGATACTGCAGACAAATACTTTTCAGGTGTGTTTTCTGAAAGACACAATCAAGACAATAGCTTCTCGCAATCTTATTTCACAGAATTTTACTTTAGTACTGACTTAATTAAGCAATTTGACAGGCCATCCAATCACGAGGAGACTACCTGTTGCGTGCAAATTGAAGGAACAACTGATTTGTGGCTTGCAGGAATATATAATCATTTTATAAAACTGTTGGTAGAAAATCAGATACTGAAGACTCACGGTAAAAATCTGAACTCATCCTGGGCTCCCTGTGTATTTATCTGTTTATAGCGCAGACTGAGATTTAATGCAGGGACAATATTTAAGAATTTTTTATTTTGTTTTGCATCCTGGACATCCTTCCCCTGGCTACCTTTTTTCACCCAAATTCTATGAATTACCTATGACAATAACATTACCTACAACATTGTGGTTGCATATATATGAAACTCTGCATCGAATACATGAAATGCTGTAGTTATGTGTATAAATTTTGTATATAGTATTTAGATATATATTTATACTTCTTTACATAGTGTATGTATACTTAATAATGGGAAGTGATGCATTTAAGAATTCTTTCAGTGGAGTGTGGCGACGGGAAACAAGGATGTGAGCTATGTGTGACCATCAGCAAACATTTCACTGTGCACAGCCTGGGAAGCTCTGTTCCAAAGTCACATGCCCTTTGATTTAAGCTGATTCAGTTCCTTCGCAGAGCTAGGTTAATTATTTGCAACTTTGCTTTTGGTCCAAGGTTCTATTTGTTATCATATGTACTACACTTTTATATTAACAGACTCAAAGAATGTTTATTTAGCAGTGGTTTCTTTACATGCTAACTTGTAAATGAATATTTAAAAATGGACCAGAAAACATAATAAAACAAGAGCTAGTAAATATATCAAAAGAGGAAGTCAATGCATACATTGTCAGGTTTACAGCTAACTTGCTGAAAGCCACCTTATTAAAGCATCCAGGAGAGTAATACTTACATGTGTCACAGGAAACTTCTGAAGAGCATTTCTAACAAATATTTGTTACTCTCTTAAATAGTGAACATTTTAAATACGTTGCAATTATTTTATTTCTAAAACCCACAGATACAGCTGAAACAGCATTATAACCTAATCACTACATAGATTTCCACACACAATAACGGAAAGCAGTGCCAGACCTTTTTATCATCTGTGTGTGTCCAAAACGTGTTTAATAAGAAGTATGTAAATGAATGATAAAAATTATAATCTAAATTACAATAAAGCCAGTGCAACTAATTTCTCATTCAACTTCTGAACTATGTCAGAATAGAACATGCCATATTACTGTTACCCAAAGTATGTCTGTAAACAAGGCTCAACCTGATACTGGAAAGTGAAAAAATGTGAATATTAAGACAAAAATATTAAGCATGTGTACATATATAAGTATATTGAATTGTATTTTTTCCAAACAGACAAGAATGTAATGGAAAAGTAATTAATATTAACTGCTTGACTATGGTCAAAAGAGCTAAATCATTTTGTTATAGTATGAAAGAAAGACTATAACCCTTCCACAGTTAATATTGTTTGATCTGAAACTTGTCATGCTGTTCGTTTGGGTTTTGTTTGTTTGGTTTGGTTTGGTTTGGTTTTATTTTTAATATGCATACTGTTTTGATTTGATTTGCCAATCTCTAAAAAAGATCTCATTTTGGGGTTTGTGGTGGGTTCTTTGATGGGTTTTGTTTTGTTTTGTGTTGGTTGGTTGGGGTTTTTTTGGTGTTAGGGTTTTTGGGGTTTTTTTGTGTTTTGTTGGGGTTTTTTTGGGTTTTTTTATGTGGTGGTGTGTCTTTTTAAATATAATTCAAGTTTAAAAGTAGCCTTATGGGGAAATTGAAAGTAGATTTAAATAAATTTAAAATCTGATTTGTTAGATACAGCTGAGGAAAATACGTTTTAATCCCATGTTTAATTTTTTTAAAACATGTTTTAACAAAATTACTTAAAATGTCTTAGAAATCTTCTCCAATAGGTAAACATTTTGATCATTTTACAAGCCATTTTTTGTCTAATGAGATGAGGTGGCTACAAATGAAAATATGAAAGACATATCATGTCCATAAGCACTTGTCAGGTTTGTTTGTCATAATTAGTACTGTGGGGCCTTAAAAGGGTGATTTGAGAGGGTGTTCCACTCCAAATGCATTGTCAAGTTTATACTGTAGAACAAAAAGAATAATAGTGCATTGTAGTACCTAATGAATTATGGGCCAGGGTTTCCTTTTTTTTAGTAATTGTTCACTGTGATGAAAATGGAACATTGTGTTCTTAATAATTAATGTAGCTGTCTTGATCTTTGGTTTTCTTAAATATATTCAGTAATTATTTTGCTGTAATGAAATAATCATTGCTAATTTAAAATAAAAACTTAGGGTTTAGAAATAATAGAAAACTTGTCCTGGCTGTAAAAGATATAGAAAATATACTACATGCATATTCTAAATGGTATTCCATTTGTTTGTAAAGAAAGAGCTTCTTAACGTCCAGCTGAACACCTAAAATGTTCCTTTCAACAATTCAGGGCCATTTTCTACTTGGCTTTCCTAATTATTTCATCCAAAGTATTAC
Organism: Eurypyga helias; assembly: GCF_000690775.1. Taxonomy (NCBI): domain Eukaryota; kingdom Metazoa; phylum Chordata; class Aves; order Eurypygiformes; family Eurypygidae; genus Eurypyga; species Eurypyga helias. The sequence continues at coordinate 28,390 of NW_010229034.1, forward strand.
TTAACAACATAAAGAACGTTAGCTCACTTAGATGTTTTGGAAGCTTATTCTCCTGCCATGAACACACTTGGTTGTAATGTAAAGGTTTTCTTTGGCTAGTGTCAGTTTTTCAGTTCCTACTCTGTTTAATCATTGAACAATTCCTCTCTGTCTTCATTACAACTTTGATACTTACCCTCGTTTTATGGAAGTTTGAACTTTGGTCAAGGGAGCAGCTCATATTTAAATACATAAATATTTTTATCTGTAGCTTGTGTCACCATGCCCTGCAACTCTAGGTTAGTGATTAAAGTCTTTGTAAGTGAATATATGTTATTACAAAATGCAACTGAGAGTCATTGTATACACAATAAGCTCTTTGAAAAATGAATGCTGGGTTTTTTTATAATTAAGTTAAAATGAAGCACTTTAAGAGCCGTTACAACCAAGTAAAATCTAAGCCACAGTAGTAGTGTTCTCTCTTTAAAGAAGCAAATGTATAAACAAATGACAAAACTTCTCTTGAACAAGGCAGAACGAGTTACTGATTTTGCTGCTTTGGCTGTTACAGAAACTATAACTTAGTCAAAAGAAAATATTCACAGCTCTTTACAATATTTAAGTTGCATGTGAAGGAAAGACTGAGAGCTAAAATGACATGTCTATGATATATATAAGATTTGCTTATAAATTTCTCAGTGAATCCTTGAGATGTGATATACATAATTAAGAAAGGTTAGTTCGTGTGCAAGTTGGTGTTACCTACAAAGGTCCACTATTTTTTATTGCTTATTTTGAACAATATTTTTTTATTCTTAGTTAGAGAATTTAGATCCACCTACAAGACCTTGACCACCACATTTTTATGTGTGCATAAGCTTTCAATAGCATTCTCAAGTCTAAAACCACCCTTTCCTGCATTGGCATCCCTCTTTGATAACTAAGTAGACAGAAGTCTTTTCTCAGCCTCTATTTTGCAAGACTGTTGTACTAGGTCTGGTCAGGGTGGAGTTAATTTTCTTCATAGTAGCTGGTATGGTGCTATGTTTCATCTGTGACCAAAACAGTGTTGATAACTGTTGAACTGTGCTTGCAAGGCCTTCTCTTTTTCTCGCTAGGCTTTCCCCTACCACCCTCAGCAAGTGGGCTGAGGGGTGCACAAGAGGTTGAGATGCGACATAGCCAGGACAGCTGACACAAACTGAGCCAAGCGATACATCATACCATATAAAATCATGCTCAGCATTAAAAGAAGGGGGCTAGTTTTTCAAAGGTAACCATTGCTTGGAGACTGGCTGGGCATCAGTCTGCTTGTGGGAGGTGGTGCATGACTGCTTTTGCATCACTTGGTTTTAGGGGTTTTTTTTTCCCCTTTTTCTTTTTACTTGTTAAAAAGTCTTTATCTCAGTCCCTGAGGTTTTCTCACTTTTACCCTTGCAGTTCTCTCTCCTGTCTGACTGGGGCGTGGACTGAGCAAGCGACTAGGTGGCAGCTCAGCTGCCAGTCAGGGTCAACCCACTACCACTATACAATGAAATCTGTTGTAACAACCTGTATTGCATTTTTGTTCATCCTTGGCTTCTTGGTTTCCCTCTCTTTTTTGTATGTATGTTGCTATTCTCTTATTTGCTGCCACATGTTTTGTTTCTGCCCATTTCTCATCTTCATTCTGCAGTGCAACAGACCTCTTCTTACATGTTATTAATCCTATTTTAGTCAGTCTCTACTTCTGTTCTACATGTATGTGTCCTCAACACTTTGACTTCTTTTGCAACAGAGCTGTAAATATTCCTTTTTTTTTTTTTTTGTTACTGCTGCAAATTTCCCTCTAAAATCATATCCCATCATATCCAGCTCTCTCTAGTCCCTGAAAGTTTTATTGAGCAACATCTCAGGTATAAAGTGGTTTTTTTTCAGATCCATGTTCAGGTACTGCCTACACCATGCAGAGCTGAACTTTACACCCATTCATTTGCATTGTTTCTGCAATTCTTCTCCTCTGGTGTCTCCTTTGCCACAATAATTATAGCCTCCTTCAAAGAACTCTGCCTCCTCCTCCTCCAACAAAATCTCATCCTGTGGCTCTTGTTCTGCTGTTCTCTGTTGGCTCCACTCATTAATTTTTCTGTCCTCTTGTGCTAGAGCAATCCTTTTCAAGTGGTCAAAGCACCATGAAGCTCCACAGCTATAGTGCTGCATATATTTAAGGTTGTGTATTGTGCACAACATTTGAGCTCCTTCTCTATGCTCAGAAGCATAGAGAACTCAGAAGCATAGAGAACAATTTTCGTGTCAGAATCTATAAGATTGGGAAGAAAATCAGATGGTTTTCCCATTTGTATCCTAGTCTTGTTAAAAAAGAAACTTCCTCTTTTTTTCAAGAGGGACGCCATGGAGAGTAAAGATTTCATAAGGTAATGGAAGTGACTAAAAAGGAATGGAGACCATAAAGAAAACAATACTTCTGAACTGGATAGACGTTTCAGTATTGAGCCCTTAAATAAGTAATTTTAAGATCAAATTTTCATGGATCATGAGTAAGTTCTAGAGTAAAGACATGTTCTTAGTGCCTTTTTATGGAGTAAATGCTGGAAAACACTGCAAGCCAAAGGAGCAGGCTCACTGCCGGATCTCTCTGCTTTTTCATTCCTAAGTTCCTCTAGATGGTTTAAAGGAAACAACAAAAGGGAAAGAAACAAACAAACACAAACCCCCCCTGAATATGAATTAATGTCAGAATGTATTTATTCTGATGAGATAGAATTCAAAGATAAAAAGAGAGAACCACATTAATGCACTCTGAGACAGTAAGAAACTCTGTGGCAGATGCTACCTGTAGGTGCAGCCCTCTAAACACACCTTGAGAGTAATTTCATTTGTGTGTTACCAATATTGACAGAAAGTAGGATTTTCCTATCAAGGGATCAAGCAAGGGCCTTAAATCCTTCCTGAACTTGTACAGACTAGTGCTATCTGTCTAAGAAATGTATTTTATCACTCTGCTAAGTTCTTTTCTGAACACCATTTGATGCAGCGACCATTAAAAAGTTGCTTCTTTGCTATTGTGGTGCCTGAATCCATTATGATTCCATAGCCATTTTCCTGCAGAAACCTAAGACACCAGCCCTCAAGCCTCACCAGGTGTTACCAGCAGCTCTTCTCCTCAGGGTTTGAAGGCCCAGAGCAAGATTTCCACATTTCTGTCTAGCTTGTACTTACTGATCCAGAAAGGAAGTCAGTGGAATTACTGAGTGTTAAACTGAATCACACGCTCGAATGCTTGGATGAGAGCCAAAACCTGCCTTAGATTGTTATGTCTGCAAGCCTTTATTTCACAAAGCTGAAGTGCTTTCTTAAAGTTTTGCATTTAGCTACAGTGAGGCAGGCTAAAGAATTTTTGCAGCTTCCGTTTTAAAATTGGGCATTCTTTAAATATTATTCCTATTTGACTAATTCCCTTTTTCCCCTCTCCTCCCAAGAACTATATGCTTCCTTGTTTTTATCGTATAGAGGCAACTCAGCTGGGTACTATTCTACCTAGCTTATACTGCTTATATGTGAGTGATGTTGACCTTCAAAAGAGTATTCTCAATAATCAGCATGGCAGAAAACTCTTTCAGTTTAATCATTTATGTATTTATGTGTTCTTAGTTTGCTTAAATACATGTTGATTTGGTTTTGACAGACATCCAGTAAGATTTCCTTCTCCTATATGCTCTTGCTAACTGGCATTTATGCCAAAAAGTAAAGTTTGCAATGCCTGTTTGAAAATTTTGCCAAAAGGTCACAGAGTCATTGGTATTCTACTCAATACCTTAAATATCAGAATTTGAAATGTAAACAGTTAAATATTTCCTTTGACCTTTTTTTGCAAAACATGCTTGAAGCCTGAGGCTCATACCATTGCCTAATGAAGATGTGTCCTGTACTTGGCTGTAGAGAGGAAGTTTGTCATTGGTGCGAAGAATGATTTTGTACCTTTCCAAAGAACTTTACAGTCATTGTAGCAGTGAAGCCAAACAGAATTGCTGCAGTATTTAGAGATAAATATTACTCGTTGGATATAAGTACGAAAACTGTAAATTAAGAGTTTTCCTTTTAGTCTGTCTGCTTTCACTGATTTGTCAGTCACAGTCTCACAATGCATATTCCATGACCTTTTCCATTAATAGCTCTGCTTGACATAGAGGCACCAGATCCCTGTATACACGACTGAGAGACCGGGATATCAAACATTGCTTATTCCATAGGTTAGACTTACCCCTTGCCTATCAAATCAGGATTTCTCTTAAGCATTTTTTTTCCAGCTGGCAAAACCTAGCCAAAAAGAAAGCTAATTGTGCTGGGTTTAGTTGGGACAGAGCTAGTTTTCTTCACAGTAGGTAGTATTAGGCTATGTATGGGATTTGCCCTGAGAAAGTACTGATACCACTGGTGTTTTCCATTGGTGCTAAGGAGTGTTGGTACCAACTCAAGGACTTTTTCAGCTGCTGATACTGCACCTGTGTTCCCAACTTTTTCACTACAAGCAGTGGGGAGGGGACACAGTCTGGACAGCTGACCCAAACTGACCAAAGGGGTATTTCATTCCATAAAATGTCATGCTCCGTATATCACTTGGGGGTGGGTGGGGGACCACTGTTTTTAGTTGGTTGGTTTTCTCATTTGTGCTCTCGCTCATGGGGCTCGCTTGGACTCTGCTGCAATCGCTCTGGGGCTCTGGCTCTCTGGCTCTGACTCTCACTCTCGGGACCTGGCTGGGTATCGGTCAGTGAGTGGTGAGCAATTGTATAATTTGTTTTATTTTCCATTGTTTTTATTATATAATATTATCAATAGTGGTAGTTTTTTTCATTACGTAGTAGTAGTAGTGTTAGTGTTATTAGTATTGTTAGTATTTTGTTTCCCTATTTTATTCATTTATGTTCAATTATTAAATTGTTCTTACCTTAGCCCACAAGCTTCCTTGTCTTTTCCTCTGATTCCCCTCCTCCACTGGGGGAGGGGGGTGTGAGTAAGCAGCTGTGTTGTACTTGGTTGCTGGCTGGGATTAAACCACAACACGAACACATGCTTTTTCTTTTTATATACTTCTATGTAATGTCAGTCTTTTCAAGCTATCAATCACTTATTAAATTATGAAAGATGAACTTAATGTTTTCCCAATGCAGGCTTATTTGACATTAATACTAGGTTTGCTTGACAAACACTGTGACTGATAAATAGAGAAGTCCCAGGTTTTGATAGTGGCAAGATTAATGAGTTAAAGGCATAGTCAGTAAAGTAAAGAGGAAGTACACAGCTGAAAAACTCATTTGTAGGGCACAGATGGTCTGTTTTGACCATTTATCCCCAAATGACACCCTCAGAGTGCAATATGCAATAATCAGTGAAAAGGCCTTTCAGAGTATATTGGTAAGCAGTTGAATCATAGGAGACTTTAAATGTAAAGGACATTAATGAAACACAAAAAATAAAGAGCCAGAACTAGTTTGAACTAGCACTGAAGTTTGTTTTTAAAAACGTGTCCTGGTCTATATGTGCTGTTAGGCAATCCCTGTAAATATTATTTGTAATATTTTTATGCCATAGCAACAAATATCCAACACAGAATGAAAATACCATGAGGGATAAAATTTTTGTGCATCTAGGGGTAGGTTGTTAACATCTAAACCAGTGCCAAACATGGAAACTTAAACAGTAAATAATACGAAAAATGCATAAAAGTTGGAAATCCTGACACCATAAAATAGTTATCGCTGGAGCAACTGCTGGGCAAATAATATCTCAGTCTTAGCAAATTACTCAGCTCAGAGACTGTGAAAAATATCATATACGAACAGAAGCCTGTAACACACCTGTAGTAGATAGAAGAGAAAACATAGCCAATGCAGTTCTCAAAAGGTAAGGTAAGGCAATATTTTCAGAGATTTTTTTAAGAAAGGAAAATTATAATATATAACTGTATAATCTACAGTGATACATTTACTGGGATTTACTGGATCCTGAAGTAAACAGGCAGGATTTAGTTTTAAATACTCTGCTTTTTCTTGTGCTTTTATTCTATTGAAGAGCAGCATGAGATCCTAATGTGTGTCAATTGCCGTAGCTTTACTGAAACCAATGAAGTTATTTCCGGAGTTGTTGATAATTTGACCAAAATGTTCATCTGGGAAAAACAGATTTATTGAACAACCAAGGAAAGCAGCACACAAACTTCCAGCAGAAATATTGTAAACCGGTCAATAGACAGGAAAAAAAAAAATAGTATTCAAAGAAAGAAGAACAAAATATCTCTTCTATAGATTTGTTTCATATTTCTGCCTAGAAAAGGAAAAAAAAATTTGGAAAGGAAGTTATTGCTGCTTTATATTACTCTAAATCACTTATAAATAACAATGCAGCAAGACTTACAGCAACTGATCAATCATCTTTAGTTTCTTTCCTTAAGATACAGGAAATCTGATTATTGGAAAAGCTCTAGTGTGTGCTACAGAAGCCTCCACCTTTCATGTAAATTTTGAACATATTTTTGTGGAATGTAACAAATCATGAGATTGCACACCAATCCACTTTTTCGATAGGTATGTAAATGGTGAGTCCAATACAGTAGTTGTCATTATTTGAGGTTTCTTCAATTTGTACAGGTGATGGTTTTCCTTCATTTCTTAGCAGTCAAACCCAGAAAGTATAGAGGAATAGAAGACATTGTGTATGTACAACTAATTAGAGCTGAAGCAATACTAAATCATATTAAGCTGGTTTCTGTATTGTAGCTCTTAAAAAAGAATAAATGGTAGTCATAATTCTTAACACTGCAGCACAGCACTCATCCAGAGAACTTCAAATTTTCTTTCAGACAAGGTAGGATGAGTCTACTAGCAAGCACATTCATTCAGAAAAAAAGTGTTTTTAAAAAGATTTTAAAAAGTACTTTACAGGGATGGTAAAAGCAGTTGCATATAAAATGATTGGCAATACTGCAAAGCACAAACAAATCCCTGTGTGCCTTTATATTATAAAGCTGTGTGGAACAATATTATTCAAAAGGAGTAAACTCTTGCATAAAATTACAGGTCTGCACTCTGGGATTGCTTACTCTATTGAGTAAGTATACAAGATACTAAGCCAAAAACAACTCACTTTGTTGACAGAAATTAAGTGATAATAAATATTTCCAAAATGCTCACACAAGACACAAGCTAAACTGTAAGAGATAGAGTACGCATTGTAAGTTTAACCCATGACCATGATTGGCAAGAAGTCGATCAATTCTATTAAATTAATATATGTGTATGTGTATGTATATATATTATTTACATAATTATGCTAAGTCTTGCTAAGTAAAAGGAACATTTTGGGAGATAATGTAGCCTGCCAGAGAAATTAATACTTCTTACAAATTGGAAAGTGCACATCTTCAGTTCAACATCAATCAATCAAAGAAGAAAAAAAAAATTAGTCTCATTTTCAAAATGGACTGCTTTCAGCAGCTCCCACTGAAATAAATGCCTGATTCAGCTGTAAGTAACTGGTTTATTAACTGTGCCACATCCACCTTATGGGATAAGCTAAAGATAATATTTCCTCGTAGTCTTTTTTCAAGCAAGTTTTTTCATCACTTTTGAATAGTAAAACTAGAAATTAGTTCCATGTCATTCTAAGCAAGGGCTGATAGTGTGTTTTATCTGCTTCAAAATCACAAGCTCTCTTAAAAAAAAAAAAAAAAAACACCACACACAACCCAAAGTTATTAATAACTGTGCATTGTACTGTTTGCCTGAACAATAGTGTTTGCTGAAGGCAATATAGCCCTGCTGTCTTTTATAGGCTTTTCTCTCCTCTCCCATCAGGACTGCTTACTGCTTGCTTGCCGCCAAAGGAAGGTATCTATTTGCCCTCAATGGAAGCACAACATTGCAAACTAAATAACTTTGTTGTCTTTGTAAGAACACCTAAGTTTGGTTTTGGCAGATATTGACACAAATGCCATGTAAGGTCCCCACATGGTTGGTAGAGCTAGAATCAAATTTAGAAGTCTCCAAATCTATGGCCATTCACATGCAGCCTGGAACATTCTGGTCTTGAAGCCAAAATAGGCGTCATGCATGCTGCAAATACAGATGCTTGGCAGAATGCAACTGGAATTAAAGCAGTAAGGAAAATTCACATGAACTATCACAGATGAACCCCACTTGGCATCTGAAACGTCCCTGACTAAATGTTTGAAGACCTTAAGACTCGGCTTTATACTGAAGTCTTACGACTGCATTCTCTATGACTCATGCTGCTAATAACAAATCTCCAGGCGTTTCAGTTGGGAACCTCAAGAGGCCGAGAAACCAGCTGACTCTGTCCACATCATCATTCCTCTTTGGGTTTTTTTGAGAACTTAACGGATATCATTGGGTACCTATTTCCACACAAGAACAAAACCAGAACAAAATAGGGTTGTGTTACACCTCTCTCAGGTCAGAATGCACACACCAGCAACACTCTTGCTTTCAAAGGTTACAGCAACTCCCAAACCAAAATCAGAGTGATCATCAGTGCAAACACATTCTAAGGATCACGATAGTGCAACAGGCTCTTTTACCAATGTTTCTAGTGCCTTCTTCGTAAGACATGCAAACTGGATAATCAGTATAGCAGAGCGTATGGCTGAAATGTGTGTGATGAAGATTTTTACACTATCCTTCCCTAAAATCAGGAACTTCTGCAATTATAACTGAGCTCACTGATTTTTGCTCCAACTCTCTTCTTCAGAAGTTGAACTTGTGAACTGCTGAACTACATGACTTCTCCTGAGAACATGCTCCTGAAAGTTTACAACAATTCTGCAAGAACAGGTCCTTTTTTTTCCAAATTTTACACCTATTCGATTTTTCCAAAGCCAGTTATCCATTCCTGCCACTCTAGAGTGGCCCTGATGTATACCACCTCAGAAAGTCTTTCTTGACAATTGATTAGGCCAGATTTAATACTATTTATTTTACACTTGGATATTGAGCCTGCAAGTTGCTGTGTCTGCTCTTTTCCCACTGGGTTTTCTACCTTTTGCTTTCAGAGCCTGCTGACATTACTGATCTTTGTCTTAGACCTGCATAGGTAGCCAATAACAGTTTTGCATCAGAGTAGCCATGCAGGAGTTGTCTTGTTGAAAATCTGTTTTATATTAAAGTGTCTTTACACAGCTTATGTACACTCAAAGGCCTGGAGAAAATCCTGTTGTAAGAATGCCACACATAATGACTCTTCATTACCCCCTGCGGGTCTCCAGGTAGTATCTACCTTATTGGGTAGGTTGGCATAGGCGATAAGAAAGGGTTATAGGCCTTACAGGTTAAAAATCAGGTACGTGTCCCTAATACGAATTAGAGAAGCCCAGTGAATTGAAGAACAGCAGAGTTGACTGTAAGCAGAATTCCTCTAGGCCTATGTCTCCAAGTGCAGCCAGTTGTGAATGCCAAGGGAAGAGTATACTTATACCTCCCTGATACATCCTCCAATCTCCAGCAAAGGAGAATGCAGATAAAGCTTGTCATATCTGGGGCAAGTTTTTTCAAGTTTATACCTTCTCTATCCTTTTTTCCTGTTGTTTATCAGCATAGATAAATATTTGCTTTTTAATGGATTTTTTTAGAGTTTTGTGTAGCAGTTTCTTCTACATAAAATTTTTCAGCTTACATTTCAAATTTTGACAGGCAGTGTTACATTCTAAACTAAAAATATGATGGTAACTTAAAAATGCGAAAAGTTACATTAATGAGGCTTCTTCATAATGTAATTTTCTAAAGAGTATGGCTTTCACAAGCACGTATAACCTCAGGGAACGTATCTTTCATTTTTTAGGTCAACTTGAGTTTTCTAAAAGTCACAATGTCACTACTTTGAGTAAACATACATATTATTTTCAGACTTTACAATGGAACAAATACTGTTATTTACCCTTTTCCTGAAAACAAGTATTTAATTTCTTTGTGGTTTCGATCTATTTATTTTTGTTTCAGTTCACCAGGCACTGTGAGAACATTTTCATTATTTGCAATAGCTATTTCAAAAGTGAGCAACCTAGTTGAAAAAAGAAGACAAGCTTTCTTCTCTCTTAGTTGCAAACTGTGAATAAATAAATGCATGGAAGGGCTATCATTTACTAATTCTAAACACCTGGGACAATGTACCATACTTTCAAGATTACTTTTGGCACCAAGACAGGCATATATGGAATTCTTCAGAGTACATAACGAAGTCACATCCCATAGACCCAAGCTTGTGGTCAGCTGAAGAGATGATAAATATCAGTTTATTCTGTTGGTTTCAGTAACAGTTAAGCATTTATACTACTCAAGTGGCTAGCCCATTTTTTCTAAAGGTGCTTCCCTGTCCTTCAGAAAATCTGGGTGAAACTGAGCAAAAAGAATGATGTATTACTTTGAGAATGCTTCTTTTTTCTTCTCTATCAGAAATAGTTTAGCTGCTCATATTTAACTCATACAAGACAAGATTCAAATATTCTTTGAGCATTTTATTTCCAGTCCTGTTTCTTTGGAATGAAAACTGACAAAAGTTGTAAGCAAATTATGAAACAAAGTAGGAAGAAAAAAAGTAATCATTCACAGTCTTAGAGGATAAAAACATTGTAACAATTAAGAATCTGAGTGTATAACTTACAAAATTCCTTAAGAAATATGGCAGACTATGGTTTTTTCTAGTTAGAAATACTAGGTAGTTTAAAGATTTCTTTCATTTACAAAAAATTTTAGTGGTTATGTGAACTAGAGAAAATGACCCTTTATTTAGAAAATAATTGAAGTATAAACAGAAATCAAAATTACAATCCATTATTTAAATGAAGGAGGTGTTGTTTGCTGGTATTTAAGGGAGGACAAAATAGGTGTCTTAAATGGCTTTGAGATAAATCAGCCTATCCCAGTTCTTGGATGCTACCGTATTTTCGATATGGTAGCAGAATTGAGCTGTTAGGAAAGGTACTGGCAAAACCCTTCAGATCCAAGAAAGCACAGAGGATCCCTACTAGCCCTCCACCTTGTTGGAGCACCTTATTTATTGTTGAAAAGTCTTTTTTATGAAGTGTAATACTTCGTAATGTTGAGTTCTCAACATTTATACATCAGTTCACTTTCAACATTGTGTCTTACTCAGAGTGGTAGTCAAATTATCTATTAGTTTCTTGTCAAAAATTGTCACATATGCATATGCACAGCATATAAATTTGCATTATTGTCAAGTTATTCATCCTTAGCTGGATGAAAACTACTAGAAAACTACTTTGTCCTTGCTATGACCTATGTATCTTGAAACTGCACACAGTTTAAAATGAGACCTGAAATATTCATGTGTCATTTAAATTATGCAAAATAATCTACAGGCATCCATAAAATCTTATGAATCCAAGAGATATTTTAAGTTACATGATGGCAGGAGATGACTGGGGGCTTTGTCCTTCTAAAAAAAAGAAAGGGGGAAGAAGGGAAGACAGAAAGAAGTCAGGAATTGTTTTGAAAGGAGAACATGAGAGAAGTTACACAAACATTCCGTAGGAAAAAAGGTAGCATAGATACTTTAAAACTGAATGTATCGGTAGTGTACATCCTCTAGACATTTCTATTTTATCACCATACATTTATGGTACTGTTAGAAAATCCTTAACCAAGATAACAAATGTTAGTAGCATAGGGTTTTTTGAGTATAATGCACAAGTCCCGTGTTTCTGAGTATGAACTAATAGAAGAGAGAGAGGAGGAAAGCCAGTAAAACTTCCTGAATTACAGGTATCCAACTGTGGAAGATCATTTTCTCAAAGCTCAAGATAAATTTGAATACTAGAAAGGACAGCTACACTGTGTTCTGATCCGCTAGAGAGAATGCAAATGGTAACAGCAGATACCCATAACAGAATTTTCAACTGGATTTATGCCCGTAGGGAATTTGAAGGCAGTGCATCACAGCTTTTCACTAGGGTGTCCCTATATTCTTTCTAGCTCCCAGCTCCTTGCTTCTGCCTGGTAAGGAAGTGAAAGCAAACAGATTGATTCTAAACTACTGGCTACTACAGGGAGAAATTATGGCAGCAGTCGAGGAATGTGTATAGAATCAGTGTCTGTAGTGATGACCAAAATGGTTTTTATTCCCAAATAATTTCTGACTAATAAAGGTAGGTGTCCATTCAGTTACAGAATAGATGTGATAGAAACCCCATTCATGCCAAATCATTGTGTAGGTACAGCCTACGAAGATCACCTTCTAGCTCCTGGTGCTATTTTCACATTTCCCAGTAGCACAGAAATGGCGCTGAACAAAAGCTCTATAAGGTCTCCTTCATATTCAGTCTGGTAACCAGAAGTAGTCTATACCAAATTACATTAAAATAACTTATAAACACAACATAGATGTTTCAAGAATTCTCCACCAGAAACTTAGACCCCCCCAAAAAAATCATGTAAATAGAGCAACTTGATATATGTTTTTCTTCAAAAATAACAAATTCCTCTCCTGATCCATGGTGCCTTGTTCCACAGGCTCTGAGACGTCTTCTTCTACAAAGCTCACTATTGAGAACAGTCCTTAATTCTCCTCTTTCTCCCCCTGGTCTTTGTCAGCTCCAGCTTGCACATCACTCTTCCTCCAGCACATATGCATACGCTCTGGCTATAGGAATAAGTCAATCCGCCTCATAAATCAGGACTGTGAGGGAAAACACTTGTCCCATCTTTCTTGTAATTCAGGAGTACTAGATTCCAAATGCTTCATTACATCCTGAAAAATTTGACATTCAAAAATTCCAGCCTTCATGAAAGGGTCGGAGTATTCCTAAAATAAAGTTGTGAATGAAAACATCTCCCAGAATCATTTCAGTGTTAATATCTTCACTGTATTTTCTTCAGTTTTTGCCATATGAGTTAAATAAGGTTGTGTTCTGTGATAAGCTTTTGTTTCAACTTTTACAGAAAACGAATGCTGGACTGACTCACTGAAGTATTTTTTTTTAAGTCTCAGATTTAACCTACACAGAGTCTTCATAAAGGTATGTGTCTCTTACTCTGAAATAGACTCTTTCCATATGATATTGTTAACTCTTTTATACTTAAATTCTGTTTTTAGAAAGGGTGAATGCAATAATATTTTAACTATGTCAAATAGAAATAGAACCGAGCACTTTGATTCATGCACCAACTAAAGTAGAATAACTTAATGCATCCCTTTAATAATGTAAAGCTTTGCAGTGTTTATAGAGCTGTGAGATCTATTTAGATGTTTTCTAGCAACACTTTGGGTCTGGTATAAATATCCTTTGATAGTCATATTCTGATAGCTGCATGCTGTGTATCAGAATCTCAGTAGTATATGAATGGTTTTGAAGATTTTGGGGAAAAAAAAAAAAAAAATTGCCCTTTCCTCCTAACCATCTCTGGGATGTGACAGGTGTACATTTTTCCAGATTTCCTACCTGCTTTTAATTGTCCTTCATGGGTAAGCAGAATTAAGCAATGCCAAGCACAGAGGATCAAAATCAAAGGAAAAGATAGGGGAAAGCTTGAACAGTTTTCCCAAAGACATGTTTGTTTAATTTTAATGCTGTCCTAATGGTGTGCATTTCTCAGTTCATAGAATTTTCGTATTCCCTTTGTTTTACAATTGCAGAGGATGCTGATTACCATTCAGTCAGAGGATAAGCTCAGTTTAAGTCCAAGTACAGGCTGGGTGGAGAATGGATCAAGAGCAGCCCTGAGAAGGACTTCGAGGTACTGGTGGATGAAAAGCTGAACATGAGCCGGCAGTGTGCGCTGGCAGCCCAGAAAGCCAACTGTATCCTGGGCTGTATCAGGAGAAGTGTGGCCAGCAGGTCGAGGGAGGGGATTCTCCCCCTCTGCTCTGCTCTCGTGAGACCCTACCTGCAGTACTGCATCCAGCTCTGGGGCTCCCAACATCAGAAGGATATAGACTGGTTGGAGCGAGTCCAGAGGAGGCCACAAAGATGCTCAGAGGGCTGGGGCACCTCTGCTATGGGGACAGGATGAGAGAGTTGGGCTTGTTCAGCCTGGGGAAGAGAAGGCTCTGGGGAGACGTTATAGCACCTTCCAGGGCCTGAAGAGGCTACAAGGAATCTGGGAGGGGGGGACTTTTTACAAGGGCCTGTAGTGACAGGACAAGGGGTAACAGGTTTGAATTGAAAGTGCGGAGATTTAGATCAGATATCAGGGAGTTCTTCACAGAGAGGGTGGTAAAGCACTGGAGCAGGTTGCCCAGAGAAGCTGTGGATGCCCCATCCCTGGAAGTGTTCAAGGCCAGGCTGGATGAGGCCTTGAGCAACCTGGTCTAGTGGAAGGTGTCTCTGCCCATGGCACGGGTGTGGAACTAGATGGTCTTTAAGGTCCCTTCCAACCCGAACCATTCTATGATTCTAAAGGGTACTTATTGCATGATTTTCAAATTGTTTTTAAAATTTCACTAACAAAATTTCACTAACACATAGTCAAATCTGTGTATGACTTCTGTTTTTTAAAGTGAAGTGAATAATAGGAATTAATTTCAATAATTTTATATGCTACTTAGTTACTTGAATATCAGAATGATTACTATCAGACCAAGATAATAGTTTTGCTGAAACAAACTGATTGTATTTGTTTCTGGGTTTTAGAAAAATACTCTCATATTTTAGAAAAAAAAAAGTGGAGATAGCTTCATTTTCAAAACATAGACTTTTTTTGAGAATTCATACTTTATGTTAAAGTTATAGTACTTTTTGTTTAGTGGCGGCAACTGATAACATCTACTAAGGCGGCACCTACTGTGCCATACTCTAAACTATGTAAACCTGTGATTAAGGCTAACATTTTCCAAAAGAGAATGTAAAACACCTCAGTAAGTCAGACAAAATGCAAAAAGGAAGGAGTTGTTACATCATTTTTATTTCTTGAGAACTGAGACACGATAATATTGCTTTAGTGGCCCTTGTTCATGCATAGAATTTGTGGAGATTTCAGAAAGTGAACTGAATTCTCCCGAATGCCAGTGTGGATTTTCAGGTGAACAAGCATCCTGCTCCTTAGAAATTACATTAGTTTCTCCTCTGGGTTCACACAGTGGAAGCGACCTTGAGAAACTGGCTACTAAACCAAACACCTGGCAATTAAAACCTCAATGACACCTAGGCCAGGTTTCAATGGTCTTGAGGCAGTGCATTGGTTTATTACACAGTACTACAGTACTAATGCCACAGACTAGAAGCGGCTTCTGCTTCTGGGTGTCCAATTCCTAGTTTCAAGACAAAACCAAATGCCAATCTTCTTTTTATCTTTTGCCCCCCCCCTTTTTTTTTTTAAGGTCTTTGCCTAGTACCTGGCACTTCTAGAGAAGATTCTTCAATATTCTTAGGGAGCTATTTATCTCATCATACATCTGATAACTGCATGTCACAGCTTAATCTCTTGTAGTAACAGCATGTGGACTCTTGCTTCTCAAAATGGAAAAGGATATGAAAGAGATGAAAAACTTTCAAGGACATCTAAACGTTGCCTGTTGCCAGCATATTCACAGGAACCTCTGAAAGGGGAGCTGCTGAGCAGAATGGGTAAATAAAAGATACCACTGAACTTGGATTATGCCTGATCTTGCTACTGCTTGAATCAATTGTTTTCTGCTGACTAAACAAAAATTTAGGCTTAATTTATTTGGCATTTTGAGGAATTTTTTTGTTAAAGGCTAGTAGAAAAAATTACCAAACTCAAACTTTTACAGCCCAGAAAGGTTTGTCTAGACGTGTTAATGAAAGAAAAGAAAAAAGAAAAGGTAAAATCATGTAGTTATCCAGATAGTTCTGTAAAACTGGAAGTCAGCAGAGTCATCTCACTATTTTTATGCAGCTAGCTATACTGGGGAACATAAACAACTGGCTAAATAGGAAAAAAATGACATAAAGGTGTACAAAGCATACACATTGAGGTTCTCTGTCTTTGCTGAAAAAAATTTCTTGAAGGTGTGCCAAGGAGACATGAAAAAACACATATTGGGTTTCAAGAGAGAAGAAAAATACTTACCCAATTTAGCCAAGACATAAAGGCTACCGATTTTACTTAGGCAACGAGTATCATGAGACAAAGTGTCTGGTGCATTGTGTTATGTTGCAGTAGGCACAATTATAGTAGCCTGTGCTTTATGAGTTTAGTTGGAAACCGTCTGATAGCACAGACGAGAGAACTGACTGTTATATCAGCATGATGAATGTCTTTTTAAATTATACCTGTTTTTATTTTTTTATAACTAACAAAACTAATTTGAAATAACTATTTCCATAGCTGTTTTTCTTTAAATCAGTACATACAAATGGAACTGTGAGGTCTTTTCTTCCCTCCCCAACACCCCAAACCCACCCCACAGAATATCTGTTAGAAACCACTGGGGTTTTGTGGTTGTAGTCAATCCAACAAAATCCCATGTTCCCTCAAAAAGGACTTCATGAATCACCTGTCTTGAGGTGAAGTGAAACTTCTAAACTGTATTTAAGGAAGGAGATTTTCTTTCTTCAGAAAAAGAGCTGCTAATACACTTCTTGAAGCTGATTTCATTTAAAAGTAAGCTGCCATGCAGACATATTCCTCACTTTCCTCCAGCAAAAAAGCTATGCATAAACTTTCCAAGACTTCATTCAGGAGAGCATTTCTTAGTTCAGGGAACTACCAGTGAACATTGGGAAAGAACCGTGATTCACAACAAGGCTCTGCTGGATAGTGATACGATAATGAAATGACTATATGGCATGGTAATGAAGCTTATTATTATAAAAATCCCCTCTAAGACTACCTAGAAGTTGAAACAGTATAGCAAGGAGATAGTTCCACCTCAGGGCATGGTTTACTACTAATCCCTAGCTCACCACTTGATGACAGATCAAACACAGGCTGTAGGTGAGTTGATCGCATCAGTTGATACTGAAATCTTGGCTTACAAAATTTTGCAATGCATAGATGACAGATGGATTTGCAGTTTGGATTGCCAAGCTACATCAATACCATTAGGACTCCTGTCTGCACAGCCCTTCAGGTCTCACAGTCCATCTGAATAATATTCGAAGGCTCAAGCATTTACTACACTCCACTACCTTGCCACTGGTCCAGCTACCAGGCAAAATGGATAGGAGAGAGGATCTCAAGAAGTTGTAGAATGACCAAAAGTTTTCTGCAAGGAAGTAGAAAAGGTGTTTGCAGTAGTTAATGGTAAGACTAATTAGTAATGTGTAGATGGTGTCTACCTCAAAAGCCTGAAAAATTTTCCATATTTGACACAATAAAAAAGGAGGGGACTTCCGCAGTGGCTGGCAGGGGGAAGCAGAACTGCTGAGACTTCTGTTGTTCATTAAATTAGTCCTTCCTGCCTGCTGAGCAGAGCATCAAGGCAGTCCACAAGGGAGCTAGAAATTGAAAGGGGTTATGCAGCTGCTTCTTTAAAAAACAACTTATGATGCTGCATTAAGATTTTGTCAAATAAAAGTTTTTTAACAGAAAAAAACCCCAAACGCCAACAGTACAAACATCACACCATGAAGTTCAGCCTACAAGAATAAATACTTAAAATTTCACTGAATGTAACGATGCAGATGTAGTGGGCATGCCTGCAAGTACTGAGGACATGGGTTTGAGTTAGTCTATGCTACGACAAACAGTATTTCTGTCTGCTGTCCTTGACATATGTGCAAAAAGGCAAGTAGCAGAAAAAGAGGTGGAGTTGTCAGTGATCTTGCAGCCCAAGTGGGGAAGAAGCACACAGTTGTTCTCAGCATGTCATTAATATTAGGCTGTAGGGTTGTCTGGACTGGAGTTTTAATTGGAATAGTTCTCAACAGGACCAGCCATTTCTGCTGTTTCTCCAGCAGCTGTTTCTGGATGTTCCTGTGTTCATCAGTACTGTCTTCTGACAATTTTATGCATTTCCCTTCTTTCATAGACGCTTTTCTCTGCTTTCTGTTGTCTGATCCCACTTCAGGATACAAGAAATGAATTGATCTTACTGTACAGGCATGGATGGTGGGCAAAGCAGGTAAGAAAAGGAATATTAATCCTTGAATAAAGATTTGTCCATGGTTCTGAAATGGAAAATGGCCCTCTCTATGGAAGAGACTTTGTAATCTTCACTCAGGAACTAGGGAACAGAACATATTAACATTACATCCATTTCTGCTTGGCAACAAGAATGAACGTATTTTTTATCAGTTTTGGAATGTCTGTTCTGTGGGTTTTCCCCTTTGCTCCTGCCACCATCTGGAGAGCTTGGAGAGAGGACACGACTTCGTTCACTTTTGCAAAAAAGGCCTGATTTTGTCTTAGGCTGAAGGTTTGGAGATGTTGGAGTGAGGAAAGAACAAGGTAACTCTGCAACCTACCCTAACAGTAGAGGAAAGAGATAACTTAAGAGGCATGTCTCCAACAGGCAGTGACCCTGCTCTGGCAGGGGTGTTGGACTAGATGATCTCTAGAGGTCCCTTCCAACCCCTTCCATTCTGTGAATCCGTGAACACTCCCCTGAATTCCTTTTACTTTTCTTGGAGGTTTCTCACACAGTCAGCATGTCCACCCAGTTACAGCCTCTCTTTCTCACTTCCCAAGATAAAAACCGGACAGTCGTTAATACATAGAAATGCCAACTGAAGTTGCACCCTAATTTCCATGCTCACCTCCAAATTCTTTTTCTTTTAGGACTTTGATAAATTTTGACTCTTATATTGAAGAGTTATATGGTTGATGATTGTCCTAAAAATAACTTCAAGGGGAAATATGGGGAGTGAATATGCCTGTAACATTTTTGGAAGCTTTCATTTACCCAGCAACCTTGGTAGGCTTACAGCACAGTAGAATAAATCTAGTTTACAGCTGGCTAGATGATTACACAAGTGTAACAAAATACTCCAAATGAAACTTCATTCAAAAGTGCATATGAATTGTCTAATAAAAGCATTGAAATTGTGTTCCATTTATTAATCTAAAGTTGATTGTGTTAAAAAAAGAAAGGGTTTAATGTATTGATGATGGGAAGGGAGACAGGAGAGAACAATGGAAACTGAAAAGGCTGCACTCTCAATGTCATTGTGTTGTCCTTCATAGAACTGCCTATCCTGAACACCAGAAGTTGAGTCATGTGCAGTGAGTTTTATTCCTTCAGTAGACAAATAGGCCTAACACTTGCTTTAAACTGGCACAGAGTTTCATTGACTCAGCTGAGTAAGGAATAGGCATTTTAACACCTTTCAGAGAAAAGAAATTAACAACCAAGATCAGGGCTGATGTATTTCATTTTCTTGAGAAAATGAATAAGTTATATGTACTGGTGGCATTTCAGTGATCTTTTTAAAAGTATAATTAGAATGAGAAGAAAATATGAAAATAAAGTAAATGCATATCTAACTCTGAAAACATATCTGGCAAAACATTTTAGTGAAATGACTAAACCACTTCCTTTATTCTGAAAGACACAGAAAATTTAAAAATATGGACTTTTCCTCAGGTCCCCTTATATAAGTGAGGGAGGGAATCCTCTGACAGGTTTTGAACTTCCAAATTCAGCTGCAAAACCTTACATTAGGAATAGTGAATCAGCTAACTAAACTTGTAGTTTCAAAGCATATGGCAGACTATTGTAGAAACTTGTAAAAGAAAACTTGTAACAAAAAAAATGTTAGAATCAGTGGAGCAAGACACTGGGTGAAATGTACATCTCCCCCTTTATTTTTTTCTAGTTTTTATGTTAATGAAGCTGTCTGTATTAAAGATTAATGTGAGGAATAGACTTTTATTCAGCAACCTCCTTAACAATGACCTTCTACAACAGCACTGAAGAGCATCACACAGCCCACAGGCTAGCACTGGACAGAAGATAGTTCAGTGCATACAGAAGCACCGTTTGGTACACTAAGGATATGTAATTATTTATGAGCCTGTAGATTACTATCATCTTTGACTGCCGCCCTGTCGAGTTCCCAAGGACCAGCTACTCTATTTTAACTTTGTGTTTATGGCATCTTTTGCTCTAACATTTAGAGGTAACTCATAGCAAAGTGGCCAACAGATAGAGATTTGGTTACTCAAAGTCATTTTGGTAACAGAAGGCTGATCTGATTTCTGGAAAACAGACTGAGAGCCTTGGTTCCTAGATTTCTGGTAATGTTGTAACCATCTGTCTGTTCTGCAGTGAGTGATACTTCTTTGAGCTGGTCTCTGGAAACTTCTAACATTATCAGAATATTCTTAGTTAGCTTTTGTGCAGTAGTTTATATTTTATATAAATAATCTCTGTTAAAAATAAGCAAGAAGATAGCTCAACTGGAAAAGCATTATCCAGATCAAATCTTTACTGATCACTGAAGTTTTAAAGGAAACAAATCTTTACAAAACTATTACAGAGTGCAAAATAATATATTCTCAGTGGATGGAATCCACTAAGCTTTTTTCTTCATAGCAGACTATTATACCATGATTTACTGATTTAACTTATCTGCAAACTTTTTTTTTCCTCTTAACAGGTACAACATAGACATTAATGGCTGTATATTACCTCTGGGTTTAAATACTAAGCCCTATTGGAAAGTATGTTGTCTTTTTGTTTGTACCTTCATAGCTACATAATTCACTGTGTATGAGTAATAGCATAAAATTATTAATTTAAAAGATGATAAAGTAACAGCATAAATGCCTGAGGAATAAATTTGCACATACTTTTAACAGGGGTAGAGGTAGAGTTGTATTTTAAAATGTTCACTGGCTTTGGAAGCAAACAGAATCACTTCCAGAAGACATGAGACTTCTTTTAAGTTATCATGAAGGGTGAAGGAGATTAAATGGGTAAGTTATAAGACAGGCAACATTACTACAACCAAAGGGCAAGCTATCTTGCTTAGCTGAGATAGTTGCTCAATCCTGTGTCTGCATCTTTGCTGCATGAGTAATGGCTTTTATATTCTTTAAGAGGAGTAGGGGAAAGTTGTGATTTAGGCCTAGCCGGCAACTCAGCACCATGCAGCTGCTTGCCCACTCCTTCCCCTGGTGGAATGGGGAAGAGGAAATATGAGGAAAGGCTCATGGGTCAAGACAAGGACAGGGAGGGCTCACTCATTCACTATGGTCATGACCAAAACAGACTCCATTGGGGGG
>NW_010229034.1:49949-61906 GCF_000690775.1 Eurypyga helias
GATGGGCTTCCCATGGAGTTGTGGGCTCTTTGGGCACAGCTGCCTGCTCTGGCTTGGGGCCCTCCCCGGACTGCAGGGGGGTCTCTGCCTCCCCTGTGACCCTCCATGGCTGCAGGGGGGTCTCCGTCACCCGTGACCCTCCATGGCTGCAGGGGCACAGCCTGCCCTCTCCCTGCGGGCTACAGGGGAACCTCTGCTCCGGGCATCTCCTCCTGCCTTTCCACACTGACTTGGGGGTCTGCCTGGCAGGCTCTATCCACCACCACTGCAAAAATTTCTCTGCAGTTTGGATTTGTTTTCCTCTGTTAAATACGTTATCATAGAGGAGCTACCACTTTGCTGACTGTCTTGGCCGTGGCCAGAGGTGGGTCCAACTTGGAACCATGGAAGCTTCTAGCAGCTTCTTGCAGGAGCCACCCCTATAGCCACTCCCCTGCTACCAAAACCCCACCACACAAATCCAATACAGGATTGTATTTGAAATGCTCAGCATATATAGCAATTTATTTGCTTGTGGTTCATTTAATTTTTTTTTACAGGCTTAGAAGAGCAAATAACCTTCACTTGACTTACATGTGCTACAGAAGAACTAGCATGTGGTAACTTACCTGCTCAAGCCAGTGGATCATGACCTGCTCTGCCACTATCATATATTATCAGCACCATGACCTGCTTTTTTATATGAGAACACTGGCAGGTCACTGAAAATGTATGGACAAAGGCTCAGGGAGTGATAGCTGGATGTGGAGAGATGGAAAATGATGCAGGATGAGATGGTAGAAGCGTAGACCAGAAACAAGGAGGCGTACAAGTGGGAGCACTATAACAACGTGTAATTTTGAAAGTCCTGTGACAGGTAAATCCATGCAGCGGTCTAGATCACAGTACTAGCAGACACCTGAAGCCAGCCAACAAGCCTAAGATACTATGATCTCTTACGAGTAATCTTTTGTCTTTTACCTCAGTCTCCCAACAAAATACAAGCAGAAGAATGGTAAGGAATTAGATAAAAACAAGAAACAACCCTTATAACAAGTGACTCTCTCAATACATGAGAGGGATTTGGGTGTGTGTCTTAGCTATGCTATAATCTTGACCTATCGCATAAATTGCTGCTGTCTGCTAGCCATCCCAATTTTTTGTAGGCTACATTGGTGGGGTTTGAGTTCCAGATTTTCCTCCATAATCAGGAGGGCTATATTCTTCCTGCTTTTAATAAAAGCTAAAATTATGATGTAATCACTCTGGCACTTTGCATGAACTCATATGAAGCTTTTGAATAATCAGTGATTAACTCAGTTACGAGCTGATTAATTGTTTCTATGACTTCTGCAGAAAAGCAGCTGAAAAGATGCTCTTTAGTTTCAGGTATGAGCATTTAAAGATTTAGAATTGAAGAAGCTGAAGAAGCTTCGATCAAAATACATTGGGAAAAAAAAAAAACCACCACCCAACCAAAAACCCACCTTGTTCTAAGCAAATTCACTGCCATAACTAGCATGAAGACCATTCAGACAGTTCCTGTTTGGCTTTTCCCCCTACCTGCATATTTAGGCAGACTGGCTTTGCAGAGGAGCCTATCCACACCCAGTGCAGTGCGTTGGCAGGGAAGGCTGAGTGGGATGGGGCTGTGGAGGTGGCGTGGAGGCACGACAATGGCAGGGCTGTATGCACAGTGCCTGCCTGGGAGCCCCGCCGCAGCCTTTGCACAGGAGAGGAGGACTGGGGCAGCTGGAGCACTTGTTTTTTCCCTCTGTGGCAAGGTACCATGCAAGCAGCTCTCTGCTCTGCTCGTTACCATGGGACAATCAAGTGTTTGAAGGTGGGGGAATCCCACCTCAGGCTGCCAGGTCCCTCAGCAATAGGCCCTACTGCTCAGGAATGGAGATGGCTTTTGGGTTATAACAAGCTTACCTGGCCATGTTACATACTGGAAATGTAATAATGAATCATCTAAAAAGCATGTTGGGGAGCTCTGAAGAAGGCTACAGAGGCTGGACACCTGCAAGGATTTTCCTCCTTTATTAAAGACCCTTGAGGGTCAGAGGTTATGGGCTCGCATGTTGCAAAAGGTCAGCTAGATAGGCATTAAGTCCAAGCAGGAGGGAATATCTGGTAGACCATGCTGTGCCACAAATGTAAAAAATACAAATGTCAAAAATCCCAGACCTATTTACTGTGTAATTCTGGTACAAGTGAACATCCAGGAGTGGAAAAACCAAAGGGGAAAACTATAGGGTGCCAGTGATCTCATTTAAAATACCAGGAATGCTTCCAAGCCTAAAATTGGCTGTATTGTCTAGTTTTCTTGTTGGATTGTAAAAAAAAACATTTAAAGCTTTGCTGAAATTTCCTAAAATGTTTTAAAGTGACACTTACCTGACTCTCCAGCCTGCTCAGTGCTCCAGCAGAGTTTCGTGTTGGCCGTGACACCCTCCTCATCCTGTGCCCTGGAACAGTACTCAGAACAGAAGCACATCATCTGGATCAGGAAAGTGCATTGTGGGACCTAAATGTGAAAAAACCAAGTATATATAATATATACTCTCGCAAAAGAGTTCTGAGTGGCTCTCAGGCCATCTATTAAGAGCATTCTAAGCAGGAAGTTGCTGAAATTCCACAAGTAACTTCTGCAAGTCCCCTTTAAATCCTCAAAATTAAAGGAAAACACAGGACACAGACTTTTAAAGAGTTATTTTTATCTAGGTAATAGAGACACACCTTCGAATGACGCAATATAAGGGGATTTCCCCTGGGAAATGTGTATTGTCATCGAAGGATAATCTTTTGTAACTTCTGATAACAATCCGAAGACAGGTTGTAGCCCTGGTAGTTAGCATTAAAGCCACTAACGTGAGTGTAATAAGAGTTCCTCTGATTACTACAACACAGTATGACAATTGCTTTTAAGAGCTGACTTTTACGTAGACACCGTACAGTCCTGCTATGTGATTTTACTTTTGTTCTCTTCTATTTTATAAAATAAATTAGAAGGGAATAAATGAGGCAAACCATATGGAACCAAGGTCAGGTCAGCAGCAATTCACTGTGCCACCTCTGTTTAAGTACTGGATCATGGTAACTGTCTAAACAGCTCATTCCCCTTTTTATTACCTTTTTACAGATGACACAATAAAACCTAATTGGAATGTTTCCCTTCCCTTTTAGACACCTTTTTTCCCTAAATTCACTTTCAGATCTTGCAAATGTTGGGGTCGGAGAAACAAACTAATTTTTGTTCAAATGGCTGGTTTTGTATTCACAGCAATACCTTGAAGATGTGCAGCAGAAAATGATAAAGATATGCTGACAGAACAGCTTATTTGGACATTAATATTAGTATTTTTTATAAAAGTATTCCTAACACAATCTGCAAGAAAACAAGTTTGTGAAGGAGGCTGCCTACAGAGGTTGTGGGAGCTCCATCCTCAGAGGTATCAAAAAATCAACCAAGGCTGGAACAACTGGCTCTAATGTCGAAGTTAACCCTGCTTGAGGTGGGAGACTGGAAGAGGTGACCTGTAGATCCCTCCTGCAATGTAAATTATTCAATGAAATTAGGCCTTGAATTAAAAAATGTGAGGAGGGAGACAGAAATAGGCAAACACACAGATAAGTGTGATTTCAGAAGCATCATTTTCTTAGAAAATAATTTAAACACAGATAATTTCAAACATACAGGCTGAGAACACAGTCATATTTCTATACATGTAAAGGGGCTATTGCCTACAGTTTTGTTAGGGCCTTCTGCAGCTGGGTCTTAAACAATAAAACTCAGTTTCAGTTGCTTTTAGTTTGGTCAAGCTGAAATTGTTAGAGCTGGGATTTCCTACACTGAATTACTTATTCGGACTAGTGATTTTCTTTTAAGTACCATCAAGAGTAGTTCAGTCATTTCCAAAAACAAATTAGCATAAATATGCATTTTTTATGTAAGGAAAATGCTTATAACCATTTAATTAAAGCTGTGCTTTTTTAGTAATGTGTTCAAGTTTGGCAGCCTAGAAAACCCGCACAAACTTGGCCAACTCACGAGTGGCTTAGTTTACATAATTGCAGAAGAGATCTGTGCACTGTATAGCTGGTCTTCAGCAGTCTCTTCACAATGAATATACTCCATCTCAGAGCTTCAGTGGGAAACTGAGCGTTCTGTATAAAAAACAAGGCTTCCTGCAGGAACAGTGTGGTGAAGGCTGAGGAACAGAAATCCATGATGCCACTGGTACACAGCAGTGGAATTTTGGTAGCATGAGTGAATGGAGGGAACAGCAAAAAATTAAGACAGGGTTGACATGAAAGGAAGGAGGAAAGGTTGGGTGCAGCAGAAGTGGCTGGATTTATGAACACTAAAGCATGTTCTTCTTGAGAACTTGAAACTTAATTCCGTTCTCACTGCCCTCCCATGAATTCATCCTTTTAAAAAGTTATTATATCTTTAATCACAGTATGATGTAACTATTTCCTTTTCCTCTCACAGGATTTATAAACAAATGGATTCTGTTCGCTGATTGGACCAAGTTCCTGAAAAAAACCCCTGTATAAATGTCACTATTTGAAAAAGGAAAATGTGTTGAAAAGGAGGCAGAAGATCACAGAAATAAAAGCATGGATTCAATGGCAGAAGCAGCAGCAGTCCTGTCCCTGCCTTCATCTCACCATCTCCCTGTGATTTGGGCAAGTTCCTTAATCCAAATTTTCCACAAGTGACAATGGTTTTCTGAGTTCCCTCCTACAAGAAATCTTGACTTTAAGTTGCTGCCTTTAGGATGAAATGCTTCATGCTCCCCAAGCATATATTTTGACTCATTATAGTCAGCTAGCTCAGATGCAGGTTCCTCTAGCACAGATGCTACAGTTCAAAGAAATTAATGTCCTCTATAGGGCTTAGTTCAAAAAAGCACTGAGTTCTCACAGCTGTCTGTGTTCACAAACAGCACACAGTTTGTTCTAGGTACTATGTGTGAAAACAGGCAATCCTAGGGAATGCTGAACAATCTCTCTAAAAAAAAATCCATCTCCAGGTGTCACATACTGGACCCGAAATCATTAGGTCCTTCCAACCTTTTTTCATTTGTAAAGTAAAATTCCCATTTTCTTTTTCTTTGTGACTTTTGAGAAAAAATAAACTAATTCATGTTCAAGAAATAACTGGATACTCTACTGATAAATTCCATAAAGAGAGGGGAAAAAAATATAAAATTAATTATTGTGGATTTACAACTTGATGCAAGTAATGTGTAGCAAGTCAGACACAGGGCCATACAAAAGAATACATGAAATACAGGATATCTACTTTTCCCAGTTTTCCTGGGTTTTATTTAGAGATATATATATATTCTAGCCAGTATAAAAAATCACATTTCTTGTGTCCATGTAACTATTTATATAAGATACAGTGTAACTAAGGCTGTAGATCTTCTTTTTATTAATAAAAAAAGATTTAAAATTAAATAAAACGAGCAAAAGCAAGCTGTAAGGAGTGAGGCAGCATGTAAACCCCAATCTGATGACTTGCCATCTCTAGCATCCGGTGTTGTTCATCTCAGGGCAGGCTGACACCTGCAATACCCAGGCTGAGAACAGGGACCAAGGCAGTCCCAGGCGGGCTTCCAGTGCCACCCTCCTTCCCATCCCCGCTGGTGCCTGGCAGCACTCTACGCCGCATGTGGCAGCCCTGAGTACAACTCATCATGTTAACTCCAGTACCAGAGCTAAACTAGCCTCAGGCATGTGAAACACTATTTGATCTATTTACCCTGCCAAGAACCAGCATAAATAAAACCTCCACTCAGCAACTATACCATTACCAAAGTACACTAGCAGGGAAACAACCCATACTTTTTCTGCTACAGGCTACAGTAGTTACTGTGACTCCCATTCCCATGGTTCTTAAAAGCACACTACATGCACACGGTTTTAACAGGTATACAGGCGTCTATTATTTTAATGACATTCGAACTGAGGCTACCTGACTCACTAGAGTGCCTACATGGCTTATGCAAACAAAGATTATTATTATTGAATAAGGGTGCTTATTTACTCTTACAAGCAGGTTGGTGGCAGTAACCAGCTCCAGCTTTCAGATGTTGGGCACCAAGATTTCCATGTTCCTGCAATACCTGTAGTTAGCCCTGGAAGGGCAGGTAAAGTTCCTACTTCCCCTTGCAGGAACAGAGACAGTGACACTTTGTCACTTGCCAGAGATGACACACTGGCACCGCTGGTGCAAGTGCCATAATTCTTAGTTAGCCAATCTAGCATCAAGAGAGGTCACAGAGTTCATGCCTAATTGTCCATCATGTTGGTTACAGAATTGGCATTATGTTAATAATACTTTAGCAACATATTAAGAGTTATTACGATATTTAAGGTATGTGGAGTGAAATCTTTTCAGTGTTGTTATTTCTTTACATAAAATGGGTCTCCTGCTGCACGAGTTGTTCACAAGATCATTAGCTCAACAACTGCACTGTCATATTTTCTATCTGCATAAATAGGATCTGTGGCAGACAGTGACCTGACATCACTGATGAGCTCAAATCCTTTCTCCAGCAGAGACAATAAATTTCTCCACACTGTCCTTATTTATAGTTTAAACTCTAGGTAAGAATATTACTAAGCACTTGACATTCATAGCCTTCTTGCAGAGACTGCAGCCAGGGAAAGATGCAGTAGGAAACATTTTTGGCTAGCAGTTCAGAATACAGCAATCCCTTTGCTCAAAAATAAATTACAGCCACAAAATTTGCTTCAATTGTACTTTTATTTGTAAAAAGGCAACCTAAAACGTCTGCTAAATTCTAGTCATGAGTGGGCTGGTTTAATAGCTTTGGTATAAGATTTTTTTTTAACTGTCATAGAGTGCAACCCTTCTAGTCTACAGGTATTTTTACAAAGCAGGCTTTTTAAAAACAGTTCCTTAGTGGGAAAAAAAATGAACCACTTTTTGGTACAGAATTTTTAAGCACTGGCACTAAAGTTAACTGATAAACTATTAAACTGTTAAGTTGTAATTTATAGCAGCTATAATGACAACAATATCTGAGTGATCACACTATGCTGCTACTGAAGACATACCTCATCTGTAATAGCATGAAATACTATAAGATGGTTTGTAATGATGCATTTATCTTGTTACCTGCTGATAATAACCTATCAGCAAGGACAACAGTTTCATTATAAAGTACATCTCCTGCTGGCTTCTAAATATTTCTGCTGCTGTTCACTAATTTCTTAGCCAAAAAAGAATTAGTTTCCTTATTTTACACTAGCACATTAATTTATGAATGGAAGACAGAAAGCTTTTATTAGCTGTTGAATTGCTTGAATTCTTTGTGTTGTCATCATGATATAAAAATCTGGGCCCTGCTGCCCGTAATTCCTGATGGATGGTGGAGAACAAGCCCCAGATCAGCTAAAGGATGTGGAGGAAATCCCAGACTCAACCTCTCATAGAGATGTGCAGAACACTCATCCCTGGCCAAGTGGGGTCTCTGCTTACACTGATACAGCACAGGCAGCTTGGATGAAATGTGTTTCTCTTACAGCCCTTCCTTCAGGTTGGTTCTGAGCATGGAATCATAGCACCCATCCTGGGAACGGCAAGAGTAGAGGTGTCTTCGGCACGCAGCAACCTTTGAGGTGGGCACCAGCAGCTAAGGTTCAGTGTTTGGCACAAAAGCAGTGAGAAGGTAAATTGATCTGGGATTAATGATATGAAATCAGAAGTCCTTTTGTCTGTATGTCTAGGTACAGGGGACTTCCAACACAGTCCTATCCCTTTGAACTCCGGCTCAAAAAGGAATTTTAAGCATATATTCCCATGAGGATCTATTAATAATGCTTTCTACCAGAGTTTGGTCTTTGCAGAGACACATATAGCAGCTGGTTTGTTACTATGTCAGCATTTATTCCTGCAATGGACTCGTGTCCTATCAAAGCCTATAAAATTTCTGAGCAATTACTTTTGAAATACTTTTGAAAATTAGAAATATTTTAGTATGTATGCACAGCAAATGGACATGTCTGAGATATTCTTGCTTTGGTTAACATACTGTAATTTGGTGTAGAGATTGGACACGTATTATAGTAATAAGAATTGGCAGTGCATTACAGTCATGGATTTGAAATAACTTTTAAAGTCACTATCTTCCATTATGAGTTTTTAAGTGCACAGAAAGACCTCATGAAAAACATGAATACCCTTGTGAATTCAAGGGTATTTACTCTCCTGGGTTTTAGCTCCTGCTGATGGTGCAGTGATGAAACAGAGAATATAGCAACAAGTTCATGTCATGTAAAAAAGAGGAATAAAATGTACTTCTGTGCAGAATAACAAGTTTGTTCCAACAACTGAGGTTGGGCTGCTGTGCTTTCCTGATCCCTGCAAGCAGCAACACTGTGCTGGCCTGCAGAACAGTGATCTACTTTACACCACAAACACGTTATTTTGATGGAACAGCGTGTCTCACTGAGGCGCTGTTCCAGACTGTCCTGCCTGCTGTGCTGGCTGCAGCAAGCTGCACTCCCTGAGCACCGAGCAGGGGAACATTTGGCTGACAGAACCCTGCACCTGACACTGGCAGGTTTGTGTCAAATGTATTACTGGCCATGGCCTGGAAAAGGCTGCAAGCTGAAGTGACAAGGAACTTTTCACTTCTCAGAAAAAAATCTTAACATTATGTTATCCGTACTACCCCATTACTCCACATCAGCCTGTACCTCTGTCCCCTGTGATCCCTCCTTATTTTCAGTGAAGATCTAGGAAACCTCAGAATGGATCTTACCACAATATTCTTTTTCTCAGAGCATTCAAACAGCCTTAAAGACAGCAGGGTATCTAGCAAAGCTGACTTTATTGTGTGAGTTTGCAGAGCTAAAATGATTGTGACAGGCTATAAAGTCATGCTATAAGTTCTTGGAGTATAGAACAGCTCAGTAGGCTCTCAAAGAATAAATTTGATACCTCTATTGATCTATAAAATCATTTGTTTATAGTAAGTTGATCTATAATTACCCCTTTGCAAGATAAAATAGCCAAGAGGTACCTTTCTGTTTACCTAGTACATGTCAAATAAATTGGTAAGTGTGAATAGAGATAAACACATTCATAACAGGCAAAGGAAGTGGAGTGCTGTTGACTGTTTGGAAAGTATAGCAAAATATACTGTGTTAATTATAATCAGGAATTTGTTCTGCAATATCAGACTCTCTTAGAAGTAAGCAGCACAAATATACCTGCTGTATACAGAAAGGTAGTTGTACACAGTTAAGGAGAATTTCCTATTACTGGCTTTTACAGAGGTAATTTAGCAGGTTTTTATGGTACGATCCATCACAAGTTTCTGCCCCACACATCGTCTTCCTCCTACCTTTTGGTTTCATTAGGTAGAAAGTGGTATTTTTAACAACAGTAATAAATTCATTTCCTTACTTGGGTTTACTACTGGCTAATACCTCCTAATTATACTGGTATCAGCTACAGTACCTCCATATCACCATTTTCAGTAGGATTCCACTTGACTGCAGATTTTCAGTTCCCTGCCTGTATTTAATGCTCTTTCAAGCATGTACACTGAGATGGTAAATAACTTTTCTCCCAGCTTTTTATCTCTGTCCTGGCTATGTTAACTAGGCTCACAGCAGTGTCTCTTTTCTCCTCGTTTTTACTGTGTTAATTTGTTAGAAAACAATGACAAATTTTCACTGGCTAGAACAAATTCTCCATACTTACTGATGTCTCTCACACAGCAGATACAGAGAAACAGGTGCCAGGTACAATGTGAAATACAATACTTAAACTATGTCTTTTATATTTATAACAAATCCTATGAGACAGTTTTATAAAACATTAAATAACTGGAAGCTAAGCAGTATGAGTTCCCTCATCTTTTTAAGACAAGAAAGAAAGAAAACCAAGAGGATTTTAAAAGTTGTAAAATACTTACCAGTCTCGGAAAAGCTGTGAGGCAAGCTGGCACAGAAGTTCGGATAAAGTTTGCGCTGGTGACAGCAGCAAAAGCTCCACCCACGCCTCCATTCTGTTTTACTTTCAGTTGTTATATAATATAGGACAAGGTTTGTACCTAATACAGTGTGGAAATTACTCTCACCACAAATAGCAGATAGTAGGGATTTCCCACTGCCATTTCTGAGCAGTTTTCAAACTGGAAAACCAAGCAAAAAACCCTGGGGAAAGAAATACTTCTGTGATTTAGAAGGCAGGCAAGTGACTGACAAACGTGGAAAGCAGCTGCTTGCTGTCCCTAGCAGCAACATTTATGCATGCTACCTCTTATCCTTCCATAAAGGGATGAAAGCCCATAAAGCACACAGTTTTTGCCCGTCTCTGCACAGTCTCTTACCCTTTTGTAGTTTAAGCGTGTGCTCCCAACCAGATCTCCGACGAGTTGCTTACCTTGGAAAGAAACACTCTAGCTTTACACGGTAACTCCTCTTCTGTGCAGCCTGAACGGCGTTTTACTGGGACAACCAGCACGGGAGGGAGAAAGGAGTTGCCCCTCAGGGCACTACAGAGGAAGAAGAGCATGGTTATGGGAAAGGGTTGTCAGGACAGAAAAAGAGCTTCTCCAAAAGGCATAGCATCTGGCTTGCTGTGGGATGACAGGGCAGAGAGGTGTCATAGACCCAGGTGATAGAAGACGATCCCTATAAAAGAGGTGAAAAAGTATTCTGCAAATTGCACTGAACTCAGAAGTGGTGGATTTTAGCTATTAAGAAAAGTTGGGGTTTAGTGCCTATGATAATCACAGGGCATGGCACCTGGGATCCAAAAGTCCTGCTTCGACACCTCACAATGAAAATCCTCTCACTATGAAAAACCTTTCTACCTTGAGCTAAACTTTAATGTCCTGAAAATGAAGCTCAGCAGCTCCCTAGGAGAGGTTTCCAGGAACCCTCCCTTACCATGCACTCCAAAGGCAACAGTGAAAATGTTAGTTCCTTTCTGTGCAGTCTTCTTTTGGTCCTTGTCTGAGTTATTCTGGGTGCTGGTTGTTACTCTGTGCATGTCACAGTCTATAAGGTGGTAAAAATACTCTGCAGAAAATGAGAGGGTTTTAGAAACAGCTCTGTGTCCTTAATGAAGAAGCTCGCTTCCTTCCTGTTTCTCAGTGAAGTAACATTTATGCAGGAACGCTATAAAACCTGATGAACAATAGCAGTTAATTCCCTGTGCTGGGATAGTCTACGACAGCCAGATTCAGAAAATCTACTGAAGGACCCAAATAAGACTTCTGTATCTTGAACAGCTGTCATACAAGAGACAGAAACAAGGACTGGAACTGAGTGTTTCCAGAGAGTAGTTCTAGATAGCAGTGTGACAAATGGGTCTAGCATCTGTTCTGAAGAGAAGGCACCGAAGTGAAATGCAGACATGCTGATTAGGTCATGTACAGAACCTGGTTTGCAGTCACTACCACTGCAAAGAGCCTTCCAGCAATTTAACACAAGACAAAAAAGCAGAACTCGCAATGTCGTGCTCTCCAGGGACTGTTGGCTCTCTCACATGACACTGTATCTGTGTCACCAGAAAAGCAGCTACTCACCCTCCTTGTACTCTGCCTCAGTGCAGGGTGTTAATATCACTTTCTAAGCAGTTGTGCAGACACAGGAGGTGAAATCTGCCTCAACTGGCAGCAGTTAGAAACCTGGGCAAGATTTGACAGAGTAAATAAAAGTACAGATTGGCTGGAATTGTTGATGTGACAAAGTACAAAAATGCAAGTGAAAAGGAGGTACCAGCATTGTAGGAAAAAACATCAGCCTAGATAAATATTTAAACCAAAGAAACATATTTATTACCTGTCTTGTGATAAGGGCACTTCTTCTAAGACAAAAGTGCTCATAAACACCTCTGTGTCTTTAGTGACGTAGGGGAGGGATAGAACTGAGTTCCTGCTGTGACATGGGGGAGGGATAGAATTGAGTTCCTGCTG
>NW_010229034.1:61921-62312 GCF_000690775.1 Eurypyga helias
CCCTTCCGTGTATTTATACCAGTGGAGCTGCCATGATTTCCTAAATTTACATTACATGTAGCTGGTACATAAAATTGCATGCTTTATTTGTTTCTGGATGAATGCAACTGGTGACCTTCTCAAGGCTGCCTAGGGAATGTAAATGGTCACTGTGTGATTGCTGAGGGACAGGTAGTGTAACCTGAGGGTTTGAAAGTACTAGAAATATTAATATATTTCATCTCATAATGTAAAAATAACTACTTCCTCACCTGAGAAAGATAAGATCTGGTTTCCTGTGGTCATTCACATTGTGATTTCTGTTTGTTTGGGTGTTTCTCTTTCCCCCTATCCATCCCAGTGGTTGCTGAATACATGTTCATGTTAAATAGTGTGCTGGGTTCAGCCAGGA
>NW_010229035.1:0-15154 GCF_000690775.1 Eurypyga helias
GGGAGCAGCTAACGCTGTGGTCGCCGGTCGGGCCTCCAGTCCCGCTTCCTCCGACCTTGCCGCTGGGACCTCTGAGAGCTGGCTGCTGGGGACGCAGGTCGCCAGGTGGTGGGGCGACGGTGTTCCGTCTCGACGCTGACGTGGAGCCGGTGAAGTTCCTGACGGCCCGTGCTGTAACTTCAGGTCACGGATGCTGAGAACTAAAACGGGAAGCCGTCGCTTTCAGGACCCTATGTCAGTCTTAGCCGTGAAGCCTTAACCTCAGCCCTAAGCTAGCAGGGGCAAAGCTCAGTCGTCAGATGTGGAGGTGCCTCTCTGTTTAATTAAAACAAAATGAAAATAAATGCGGCTGATTGTGCATTATTACAATACACAGTGACTCCTTAAAAAAACCCCAACCCTAAATGTTGAAAGCTGTGATGACAGAACCAATAGTTTCAAACTCGGGCGAGCTCTTAGGTGGCAAATACTAAATACGTTACAGTGAAAAAGTGATGGTTTAGCTTTTGTCTTGCTTCATAGCTGAGATAAAAACGTTTTAACTATTGAGTTGCAGCAAACATAATTCCATGTAGCTTCAGTAATGCTGATGTAAATAACCCTTGTCGCTTATCATTGTGGGGTTTGAGGGGAGATGGTGGTATTTTAATTAGTACAAAGTAACCAACAATTTTTTTTGAAGTTTTAGTGTCTAAAGTAATTTAATGATATATGGACCATTCATGATATATTCAGGAGTGTTCTTAGCCTCCTTTTCCTTCAGAGAAGTCCTTTCTGATGTTTCTGGTGTACATGCTATTCTGCAGTTTCCCCAAACTTAACCCAAATAAACAGGCAGTACCTGGGAATCAGTGCCTTTTGGGTGGCGTTTGTAAGCCATTATGTGTAGGGATCTCCAGCAAAGAAGATAAAACCAGTAAGTTCAGATTCCAGCTAATTTGCCTTAAGTTTCTGCAAAGCTTTAGGCTCACTTGCATGAATCATAGAGTAGTTAGAGTTGGAAGGGACCTTAAAGACCATCTAGTTCCAACCCCCCTGCCATGGGCAGGGCCGCCTTCCACTAGACCAGGTTGCTCCAAGCCTCATCCAGCCTGGCCTTGAACACTTCCAGGGATGGGGCATCCACAGCTTCTCTGGGCAACCTGTTCCAGTGCCTCACCGCCCTCTCTGTGAAGAACTTCTTCTTGATATTGAATCCAAACCTCCCCACTTTCAATTTAAACCTGTTACCCCTTGTCCTGTCACTGCAGGCCCTTGTAAAAAGTCCCCCCCAGCTTCCTTGTAGCCCCTTCAGGTACTGGAAGGTGCAATAAGGTCTCCTCGGAGCCTCCTCCAGGCTGAACAAGCCCAATTCTTGCAGCCTTAAAATCAAAGAGAACTGATGTAGAATTATACTTTTTTGGGATTTTTTGATAGAGCTTTTCCTGTATCCCATAAAACAGCTTTCTTCTAATAGAGTTGTGGGGAGAATGACTGGGAGGTCATACAGCTTAGCATGCTGCTGAATGCAAACTGATGGCCTAGTACCCATGAATTAGATGGCCAAAACTTTGTCAGTCCCCAAAGGTGTTCCTCATGCTTCTGAATAGGCTATACTTGAGGGAGGAATGTTTGATCTTCCTGTGAACCACGAGTTCTCAACAAACTGAACTTTTGGACAGCTCTCAAGTTACTGCTGCCAGTTTGCCAGAGTACTGTGGGAGAGCGTCTTCATCTGGGAAGAGGTTAAAGTGTTTGAGCACAGTGTTTGAGGTTTCTGTAGCATAGGATAGTGTGATAAGAGCTTTTCTGCCCAGTGATGATCCTACAGCTTTAAAATTGCAGTAACTTCTACAATTACATCTTTTTTACTAGGTGCTTGATGTGAGAAGCTAAGTCTGGAAAGCTGTGCCTAAGCAACCCAGAGGCAATAGTTACTGACTGGTTCCCATGTTTTGTCTCTTCAGTCATCACTGGAAATGTGGGTTTGGAGAGAGAGGAGCAGGTTAGTTAACATACACATCCATCTTAGCGGGACATCAAACAAGTTCATGGCGATGAAGGGAGAGAGAAATGGCTAACATCATGTAGCAGACAATAGATTCAAAATGTAAAAGCCTTCTCAAAACCAAAGAACCTGGAAGTAGTGGAAAGCTTGCTGTACTTCAAAAAATTGGGTTGAAACTTAGGCACTCATTAATAAAACTTCTACATTCTGAATACCTGTACCTTGTGCATGTAAAGAGAATCACAGAATGGTTTGGGTTGGAAGGGACCTTAAAGCCCATCTAGTCCCAACCCCCCTGCCATGGGCAGGGACACCTTCCACTAGACCAGGTTGCTCAAAGCCTCATCCAGCCTGGCCTTGAACACTTCCAGGGATGGGGCATCCACAGCTTCTCTGGGCAACCTGTTCCAGTGCTTCACCACCCTTTCCCTGAAGAATTTCTTCCTGATATCTAATCTAAACCTCCCCGCTTTCAATTTAAACCCTTTACCCCTTGTCCTGTCACTACAGGCCCTTGTATTAAGTCCCCTCCCAGCTTCCTTGTAGGCCTACAATAAAGTGTAGGCAGAGAAATTTCCTGGAAAAGCTTTACACCTTTAACGTGCTTTGCTAGTTAAGCAGTCTAAGCAGCCGTAGATTTTAAAAGCTCTGTTCCTCAGCTTAGACTTAGTGGTACATGTTTCTGGGTGTGCGCTGTGTGTTTTGTTCCAGCAGAAGAAAAGGCCTGTGTGCTTTGAACCTTGTGAGTGTGTAGCTGTTAGTACACCTTTAAAGCATGTGTATGTCCAGAAATTTAGTGAGTTCCAGGCCCACCCACTTCCCCGGATGATGATAAGGACTGTGCAAGGACTGAGCTGTGGATTGAAGGAGCTGGCCATCAGATAAGTCTGCAGGTTTGGGTTTTTTTAGGAAAGATAATTGGCAGCTGGTCTTACTGTCTCCTGAAGAGTTAGTTCATCCAGCTCCTGGGTTCTGTCAGAATGAAGGGCAGCTCTGGTACAGGACAAACGGTGCTGGGGTTGTGTTCACACCGGAGCTCGCTTGCCAAGAGCAGTGTCCCATGGTGAAGAGAGAGGCCTGCCAGTACGAGTTGACAGGTCCAGGAGCACCAGTCGATTCTGAATGCAGCAGTATGTTGGGCTCAGGGACAGGTGTACTCGTACCAGGCTGGGGTTGGGAAAATACCTTCTACTCTCAGCAACAGGAAGTGAAATTTAGGGTTAGGATTATTGTACAGCAGTGGGTGGCACCAATCTATGTCTTTAGCTCCCCCTTTAGCCTAAGATTTTTTATACAATGCTGACTCGACAGCCTATTTCAACAACTTTTAAATAGGAAAAGTTGTTTCACAATTAAAGCCATTGAATTTAGTGCTGCTAGTCAGAAACTTGAAATGTGAATTAATTTGAATTGAGATGTTTAATATGGCTGCAAATTATGCATGTGCTGTCATCTGAATGGTCATTTTGTGGTACCTGGGATGGAGCGTTCCAAAGAATGGAACATTCACAGCTATCACTGAAACAGCTTATTTGGTTGTGCTAATAGATTT
Organism: Eurypyga helias; assembly: GCF_000690775.1. Taxonomy (NCBI): domain Eukaryota; kingdom Metazoa; phylum Chordata; class Aves; order Eurypygiformes; family Eurypygidae; genus Eurypyga; species Eurypyga helias. Next base: position 3,540 of record NW_010229035.1, read on the forward strand.
TGGAAAGAGGATTATAGGATTAGAAACTAGAAGGCTCTGAATTGTCATTGTACTCTGCCAATGACTTGCTGTATGATCTTGAAAAAGTAATTTTTCCTTTGTTTCAATTTCTCCATCTGCTGGGCAGGAGTCCTGAATCACACACTTCCAACTACCTGTTTTTTTGAGTTGATGTCCAGAAACTGTGAAGTTCTAAAAACAAACAAACACCACACCACACACCCCCACTCCAAAAAAAAGCACAATACAAACAAACAAACCAACCCCAAACAAAACCTCAGATTCTATATCTTTCTGTAATTTGGATGACAGGAAGGTGACAAGAGCTGGTGGTGATGCATGTTTATTTTAGGTTTGTTTACAACAACTACAAAATGAGAAGCTGAATGCTGGCCTAGTGGTTGGTAGCTAAGAGTTCACATCCTTCATTACAGACTCCTGAATGTTGTCTTACTTAAAGAGCTGTTTTCCAAGGATAGGGTACACAACTGCTACTCTGGCTACCCTGGCAAAAAAAAAAAAAATAGTCCTGGAATCCTAAAAATACCAATCTGTATGAGTTCCATGATTGTATGTGTTTTCTTTTTTTATTTCTACCCCTCTAGTGATGTTGTGTGGGCAGAAGATGAAAGGGAGGGGAGTGACAAGGAGAGCGCAGCTAGAACAGAACATGGTTTAGGGGGAAATAAGACCCAATAACACAGGAGGAAGAATCCATACATACACTGAAAACTGAAATAAGACTCAGGCTCTGATTACATTACGTTTTCAGCCTGTTTTGTGTCTAGGTTACCCCTTCCAGAAATTCTTCATTCTTTAAATCCCCACAGTGGAGTAGGAGCGTGACAACTGATGTCTCCCATGACTGTCTCCATCGTACAGTTACGAAAATCATTTGCAGGTTTGAGTGGCTGAACTTCCTTAACTCTTCAGAACTCTTTGAGGGAATGAGACTGTCAGATTTCCTGATACACAACAGGTAGAGATTTATTTAGGTCAACTGGAGGATAAATCTTTGAGCTCGTGTGTATTAATGACCGTCAGACTTTGTCTGTGGTTGTGTCTGTGGGAATTATGGTATTGGTTGCTGAATTCAGGACAACAGCTCCTCAGTAATGCCAGGTGAGGAAGAAGTCTTTGGGCACTGAAGTACTGCGGGAGCTGTGCCTGCTCAGATCGAGATGGTACTTGCTGAGGTTAGCTGACTGACAGGTGACTTTTCTAGATTCTGACACCACCAAGTCAGTTTCCCAGACTCAGTTAAAATAACACAGAGCCCATTTTTTGGGTTCTGTAGACACTATGTGGCTTTTCCAGTTATTTTATCATACCATGTACATAACCAAAAAAAACGCCCCACCAAACGAAAAAAAACAACCCACACGAAAAAGCAAACCTTAAGGGTGCTTGCTAAAGCAGAGTGTCTTCTCTGTAACGCCCAGGTCTCTCTGTGGTTTCAGTGAGCTCCATGGATCTGCGATCAGAGAGGTTTCATTGCCAAAGGTAGTTCATGTGGATCCGCAGTGACCCTGTAGAGTTCTGAATCAGCGAGGGTGCACGTGCCTTGATATACACTGCTGAAAGCTATCAAATGACTTTTGAAATGTAAATTAAGAATACAGTACTCCAGTTTAACAAGGCTGATTATAGGTTTAAATACTTGCAGCTCATCAGATTATTAACTTGGAGCTTGAAATCTGTATCGGTATCTTACACTGGGGGTGTGTGCACTCTGGAAATGTTAGTCCCGGTGGCTGAGAAGCAGCTGGGTTCTTTCCAACTGGTTGGGACAGTCTAACTGGCCACACCTACGAGGGGTCATACCCTCACCTCTCCGGTTTCCTCTGCTCTCCAGGGCTGACCTTGTCTTCCTGTAGGAATGGCTGAACTGCCCACGAAGCTGTTACTAAACTCTCACACTTTACAGCCTAGTTTATTTACCTAAGTGGTGGTTCTTTACTTCTGTACCTCTGGGAGATAAACAGCAGCAGTTTTGTTATTGCTCCGTATCGCACTCGTAGTGGAGGCAGCAGTCTTTATAAGAGCTTCATCATGGTGAAGACATTGAACCTGATCTAAAAATGATGAAAGTTGGTACGGGGAGAATATTGGCACCCAAGATGAAGCTGTCACTTGCAGGAATTATCCACCTGCCTCCAGAGGTGGAAAATTCACTGTTTCACCTAGAAGCTTATGCATCAGACTTTGAAATCTGTTGTCTATAAATGTGAATACAGTGTTGAAGGAGAGCAGTATTTTGCAAGATGCCACCTGTTTTTATATGTGACATTGTGCAAAAAGGTAAAAAAGGTGAGCTTTGTGAAGCTGTTTGATTTAAAAATACATTGATTTCATTTAATGTTAGAGAGTAAGCAAAGGAAGAGGCAGAGAATAATGTGAGCCTCTCTGTTGTGGGTGATTAAAGATTGGTAACAGGCAGTGCCAAAATGAGGAAAATTGTGGGAACCAGCAGTCTCAGAGTCTATACAGTTTGCTCATCACTACAAAGGAAATAACTTAGGAAGCTACTCTTTATAAAAATCAGTGAGTGAGATATCAAAAATAGGTCACATCTACGTGAAGTTCAGGCTTTAGGTAAGAACCACTGAATGGACATTGTCTGCCAAGAACTTTGGCTTTGCTTTCAATGCTCATCCTGCTCTTAAATAACAAGTTGGTTTTAAGACAGTTGATCCTGATCACCAATTGCATAGTCACAAAAAGGGAACTTACTTGATACATTTAAGTGCCTGACAATAGAGTAATTACGAAATCATAGCCTGGGGCTGAAGAATTCGGCCCTACCAGAGGTAAAGGCATGAAGCCTAAAACAGGGCTGCAGCCAGAGTCCACAGAGTGGGTGGGTGGGCAGCCAGTCATGCAACTACGAGTCTCTTCCAAAATACTGTCACTCACTGTTAAAAATGTGAGCTCATATGCTTTAATTTGCAGTTAATGAATTTTGTTGTGCCTTTCATTGTTGGAGTCCTGTATTTTTTTTTTTCCAGAAGGTACAGAGTCACTAAATTTGTGTCTCCCTTTAGTCATTTCATAAGTTAATCAGACGAATCATCTTAGGTTTCTCACTAGAAAAATAGTTTGTCTAGCATTTGAATATTTTCTGTACCCTTCCCTCCTTTCTTTTTAAAACTACAGGCACAGGAACTCTAGGCAGAATCAACCTTAGTGATGCTGAACACTGAGGTTAAAACACTTCTGATTTTTTCAGCTCACCAATCTGCTGCTTCCTTCATCTGAAGATCACATTATTGCTACGGCTTCCCCTGAAGAGTTCATGATTGTTGTCAGTTTTCTATGACCAGTAGTGGCATTAGGCCGCTTCACACTTCGCAGCCTTCTGTTCTGCAGGTGTAGCTGCAGTGCCTCATTGCTAGGTGTGCGACTTTGCATTTGAATGAAACAGAACAAAATTGCTTTGAGTAGGTTCAGTGTGTTGAGCAGCACAAGATTTTCCCTGTGGCATCATTATCTTCGTTATCATTGCTATTTTGCTGACTTTTATTACTGGGGCTTTATCAGCGTTTGGTCGATATCATTCCTGAATCACTAATAAAAACATAGGGTGTCTATCACTTGTCCTAATACCCCTGAAACCACAGCAGAAGACATTCACATTTCATGATGGTTCCCATTTGCAGTTATGTTTTGACATCTGGTACTTAAGCAGTTGTTAATTCATATTAGGATTTATTTTTTTTTTTAGGGTTTTGAAACATATGACATCTCATGAATCAGTTTGAATCACTCTGGTTTTGCCCCTGCGTCTTGTTCACTTGTCCGTCTGCCCAGTGTGCGGGATGGGCAGCTTCCAGGATGCTTGCTTTCCTCAGACAAAACCCAGAAACAGTTCAGTACCCAGGTAGTCGAGCTTCTTTTCATACACAGGATGGCTGGTTGCTCCAACCCATCATGGGTCTTTGGTACTGCTCCAGCTGGGCTCGATATCTCACATCACTTCACACCGCAGCATGCTGCATGCAGCGTACGTCCTCAGCATCATCCAATGAAAGCACAGATGTGGAAAGCTGCAGATCACCCACCTTGTTGTCTTGGGCACACTGTAAAGAAGAGGTTGGGGTTTTTTTAAGGAACTTGAGATTTATAACAAGTGATGTTCAAAGAGGGGTCAGGACAGAAAATAGGGAAGGAAAGACAAGGAGATTGCGATGGTTGGGCCTTTCTGGTGAGAGACAGGTGGCATAGTCAGGTGCGAAGCGTGAATTGGGCAGTGACTGCACATGGCACAAGTAGCAGGTCAGAGAGCTGTGGTGGTAGTGCTCTTGACAGGGACCAAGGTAGGGACCATTGGTGTTAAGGCCTGTGGAATGTTCAGCATTTGGAGTCTCCTTAAGTGTTACATAGTTCTACTGTCTCCAGGCACTTTAGAAGGTGCTGCCTATGAGTAGTGTGGTCACAACCAGCTCTAGGGCAGTTCGTGAGGAGAATGGTCACCACTGGAAAAAAGTCATAAAGGCAATATATAAATAAACTGCAACCCCTGCAACAGGTTTAAATTGAAAGCAGGGAGATTTAGATTGGGTATCAGGAAGAAATTCTTCACTGTGGACGTGGTGAGGCACTGAACGGGCTGCCCAGAGAAGCTGTGGATGCCCCATCCCTGGAAGTGTTCAAGGCCAGGCTGGATGAGGCTTTGAGCAACCTGGTCTAGTGGAAGGTGTCCTTGCCCATGGCAGGGGGGTTGGAACTGGATGATCTTTAAGGTCCCTTCCAACCCAAACCATTCTATGGTTCTATTTAATGTAATTATTTAAGTAAATTCATTAAGTTCTGCATTGAAAATTGTGTCTTTTGCTAACACCACTCTTTCGAAGATAGTCTAGAACTTCCCTCCTCTTCCTAATCTAATTCCAGCTCTGCATTTATTCAGGACGTGTTCATACTTATGCCAACATTATCTTTTATGTCAAATAACACTTCTGTTCCTGGGGAGTTTACCCGCTTGATATTTATTTCTACGCAGCTGTCACATCCTTGCTCAATCTTTATTTTCTTAAGCTAAACAAGTCGGTTTAGTCTTTTCTCAGGAACAAACTTTCTGCTCCTCTCATCATTCTAATAGCCCTTTGGTGTAACCTTTGAATTTGTGTGATAAGGTTTGTAAGGAGAGGTAATATATTTTATTAGATCACTGATACAGTTAGAAAAAAAACAGGAAAGCTTTTGGGTATACAAGTCATTCTCTCCTATGCCCAAAGCTTAGCAACCTTTTTTTCCAACTGTCTCAATTGTCTAATAAAAGATATTGCCTCTGCCTACAAGCATTTCCTCTCATACGTTCTTAGACATTATTGGCTACACCATACACCTTTCGAGTTAATCTTTCCTGAAATACTTTATATAACTCTGTCCTCCCAAATATTTCTGGTTTTGTCAGTATGGCAAATAAAGATCTACTTCTGTGTTTCGTGGAAACACACCTCACCCTAGATATTTCAGGATCGTTTTTGAACAACTCATGGGGCAGCTTACACTGGCGCCTCAGCATCTTGACTTGAGATACCCGTATGCATGGGTTTTTGTCCTACGAGTAGCCAGCAGCCTACTTTCCTTCAGGTCATGGGTGATTTTATTCTTCCTATACAATATTTCCATTTGTTGGAAATCCCATGTTGGTTTCCTATTGCTACCTTCCCTGCACCTTTGATTGAACATCCCACGTTTTGTGCTAGGTCAGAAGAGACACACAACGAGCTTCTCAATCAGTGTTTGCATTTTTGGCACACGCATCTAACACCTCGGTTTTAGTCACTTCCTTACCAACCTCCAAATTCATTAGGTAATCCTCCTTTTCTCTGTTTTAATTACCTGCATAAATGAACTCTCACATGTTTCCTGAAGTCCTGATAGATTAGATCTACTGTATTTTCCTCTTTTAGAAAAAGTGAAAGCAGGGTACTTTGATTTGACATGATGTCCACATGCTACATGCCATTTAATTTAATCCTGTTTTCTGTTTATTTTCACGTCATTACTTTTGTGCCATATCAAAACCCTTTTACAGTGCAGAATTTAGCTTACAGGCTTGTGGTGCTGGCTTTCAACTGCTGCTGTTTCAGCATTTAAAAAAAATATATGAAATCAATAGGCCAAAAATATCATGAGCTAGCTCTTTAAACTCTCCTGGTCATAATGTATCTGGACCCGCTGCTGTAATGTATTTATGCCTAGATACACACTAATTGTTGTCTGTTGTCAAGTGGTTTGATCGCGTAAAGCTGCCGAGAGGCTGAAAAACACCTTACGTTTTGTGGGGTTTTGTGTTTGTTTGAAACGGCAAGTAAGAGCAAAGGCTGTCTTTCCCCCTGCCCCTAAGTTTAGACACATGGAAGAGGTCACGTTTTCACAAGGGAAAATAACATGCCTTTAAAATACCAAAGTGTACTCAGTTCCTCACAAGGACAGGAGAAGTTCAACGCCATACTGCCAAGGGTGTCAAAAACTCCAGGTGTTTCTCAGCCACCCAACGCATACACCGTAGAAGACCCTGTGCTGACACCAGGGGTTTACATCCTTCAAGCAGTATGTGTGACACGGTACAAAGAACCCTTCGTTACCTTTCGGAAGGTACACGTGCAGGGATGTGTATAGGGAAACACATTAATATTTGAAGGTAAATATTTTTATTTAAAGATTTTAGATTTTCAGTAAAATAGCACAGGCCTGATCTAAACCCCACCAAAGTTAGTGGGAAGAAGCCAAGTGACTATGAGGAGTGAGATGCTACATATATGTTCTACACACAGCGCACCCTGTCACAGGTCTTTCCCCAGAAGAGGGGATAAGGTGGGAACTGGAATGTGTGAAGCCTGTCCAGTGTTTCATGCCTGTGCAAAACAGCTGATCTAAGGGCTTAGAGAGTCACTCAAGGACACGCGAGCTGCATTTTTAATATGGTTTTGAGTGAAGAGGGTTTCCTTTCCAAAAGTCATCTTATTTTCAGCTCCACACGATCGTGCCAAAATTATATAAAAATTAAATGTCTCATAAAGATGAATGGTATTCTCTGTAGGATATCGAGCGTACTCCTCTTAAACAGTCTATTTTTAGTGATTTCTTAAGAAATTTTATGCATGTTTGTGTATGTGAAGGTTTGACTGGACTCACCAATCTTCCTTTTTTTAATAAACCAGCATAAAGTAGAATTTATTTACATAATGCAATGATCCATGAAGGTTACCATAACATCAAGGGACCATATTAACCGCTTGAATGGAATTCATTAGAAATTAACTACCACTTAAATTAATTTTCCCACATTCACAAGGCTGTAATGGTGGAAAAAGGAACCGTCCATCAGCGTGTACTGACAGGAGAGCTGTCACTGCTTTTATTTATAGGTGAATACATTAACCCATGAAGCAGCCTTTTCAGACCAAATCTTGAGCTTCTGTACGAATAAGCTCCTTCAGAAGAGTTTTCTTTTAATAGGTAACCAGCCTCAGTTGAACAGGAACACACACTGCCTAATGCTTTTCCCACTGGTTCTCCAGATTGTAGCCTTTTCATACGAGCAGTAGAAAAAAAATTGCTCCTAAAAATCCAAACTTCACACTGTGCGGGGTTTATTTTCAATGGTCAGTATTCTTGATTAGATCTAGTTACAGTGGTATTGTGTTACCAGCACTGGTAAAACTGTACAAACCAAAGATTGTCCATCGATTCTTCTTCTTTTGTAGTTTGTTGCATCATTTGAATGTTTTAACTCTTTTACAAGTGAGTATGTGTGCAAGTCTCCAATCTGCAGGATGAAAGTCAACAAGACTTGTACCTGCCTGTGGCCTGGGGATACTCTGGGCATGTTGACTGTAGTACATGACGTCAATCAATTGGATGAAGCTACCGTGGGAAGGAGCTTATTGGCACCTGTTAGATGACCGTAGCTGTTGCAAACCCATACAGCATCAGAGAGGGGTGTCTCTCATCTGTGTAATTCTCATAGCTGAAACGATCTTAGGGCAATTGCCTGTACAGTTCAATCCAAACAAATTGTTTCGTGAATAATTATAGCTCAGAGCTAAAACCTGGCCCTTAGCATTTAATAACATTTTTTAATTTTCTTTTTAACAGAGGAAGTTGCATGAGGAAATGATGAAATTGCTAGCTTTTAAGAAACACACCCACCCACCCCCCCGACTTTTCATATTAAGATGGCTAAATAAAACCTATTTTACATATTTTTCTGTGGGATGCTAACATCTGTAACAAACACAACAATGTCAAATGAGCCTGTGTGCCAGCAACATTGCTCACCGAAGTGTTTCACTCTCTTTGCTGTCCAGAAAGAGAAAATACAGAAGTTCAAGTGGATCTCATAGCGTTGTGAACACTTTCTCTTACGCTCCCCCATGGTTTCCGTACCAGTGTCTAAGGAAGCTTCATCACACAGTTTTTATACAGGGAATTTGGGGGCTGAGTGGCCTCCTCAGGTATTTCTGTAAGTTTATTGCTGTGTTCAGGCACGGCAAATATATGAGCTTTTCCTAGCTTACCCACAACTCCCTATATTCAAAGGGAAGTAAAGGCTGTCCTGTTACTCCAGTGATAAAATTGTATGCTGTTATCTTTTATGTTGTTCCCTCTGAACAGATTATTTTCAACAGCTTCACAGAGGTATAGAGATGTTATATGCTCAGGGCTAAAAATATAAACCGAGTAAGTGAAAATATTTTGCAAGCTTTTCCCCCAAATAACATATGTGCTTTTCCATTTCAGTTATTTAAATATGACTGTACTATGCTATTCAACTATGCTGAATTAAAAACTCCGTGTCAGTATTACCTAGAAAGACTATGGTTGCAGTTAAGTCAGTCTCAGCCTGATGTCACACATCCTAACAAAGAATTTGTGTTCCCTTTTCTTATTTTTTATAGTTATACCTTAACTGGTTAAAGTGACAATCCGTAAGTACTTCTACCAATGGCTCGGGATGCTATTTTTTTAGGTTACAGGCAAGTGATTCTCCAATGTTCTCATGGCAGCCTAAGGAAAGCTTGTAGCTGGGAGCAGACTAGCCACTCTCCTTCAAAAGTAGCAACTGTCACCAGTACTATGTATGATTTATTTATTATTTAATGGATTTAGAGCATTTTAAATACTTACAAACACTGTTTTGACTAATTCTTCCACTTTTTATGTGGCACTGCCTTTTAGCTTGTCTGATTTATACACACTAATGTACACACATAATGTATAATGTGAACGAGTCAGACAAACTAGAAAATTATGCCATTCTACTTAGTTCTCATCAGGGACTACAGTTAATTTGGTTAATTGATACAATATTGACTAAGTAATGACTCTCACTTCCGTCAACATTTTTACATTTGTTAAATTCCCCTGCCTTATTCTGCTTTTCTGCTTTATTTCCTTTTAAAATTTAAACATCTTAAAAAAGGCTTTTCTCAATTAATGCATTTCATGATTGAGGAACACTGAAATTAACTTTTAGCAAATTAAATTTTTACGAGTATTTGCTATTGTTGACAGTAGTAAAAACTTCTGTTTCAGCCACATCAATAATTAATTTAGAAGCACATGCCTGAAATACTTCCCCACATGCAAAGGAGTTGTTATTCTCCCACAGCTTCCCTCACAGTCATCCTGGTGACTCCCTTGGCACTAGTACGCCATTATTTTGTTGGCAGCATTTTGATTTCTGCATGGTTATGATTAACCTGTACAATGTGTTCCTCTTAATGCAAAGCTGTTTTCTTATCCCTTCAATTCTACAAACTGGGAAAAGCATATAGCCGGAGGCCACACAGAATAATACCAGTGTCAAGCTTTAAAAAACATATTTGTTTTGTGTCCTCTAAGGACAAATGATAGACATGTAAAAATGTTTTCTCTGTTTCTCTTTCAGGGAATAGTTACTTTAGAATTAACTTCTGTCACAGAAAACATAATTTGCAGCATCTACTATATATTATTTCTGAGCATTTCTGCTACAAAGAGGGAAAATAGTACATTGTGTATGACATGTGTGATTACAAGGTTATAGAAACTCTTTATGTTTCTGTTGTTGTTACGGTTTCTCCTTAAGAAAGCTTGTCACAGAGTCCTTCCTTCAAAAGAGGCAAGCATATAATATTATAAAACAGCACAGTGTAATCAATGTAATTTTTAATTGCTTTCTAATACTTTAAATTCCTACACCTCTGAAGCACTCAGCATTTCTCATGCGATCCAGTCATGTATCACTTTTGAAATATTTCAGAGGAGAAAAGAGATTTTTATCATACTTCCTTCAGCGTTCTGATGATTACACATGCTGTAACCCATTTCTTCATGAATGTGTTCCATCTTTAATTTTGTCTTCTTCAAGATACAATCACACTGGTGTCCTTTTATTCATAACGATTGTGCTTTTACATACTTCCTCTGTCTTACCTATTTGTTAATTCTGTTTCTCTGTGATATCAAGCATACTTCATTTCATGCTTCATTGTCCAGGTTTTAGTTTCAGCTCCAGTATATTAAATGTTCCCACCTTTTTGCTTCATATTTTATAATCAACAGTACAGAAGCGTTAAAAGCCTTTCTCAAGCAAAGAGAAAGATGAGTGTTCTTAATGCAGAATTCTCTTCCTTCAGAAACTTGACTGACCCCAAATCTTATGACTCCACAACCAAGAAAAACTCATTCAAGGCAAAAAGTATCTCAACAACACTTCTCTGGTGTTAGAATACTAGAATTTTTCTCTTTTCCCCCTATTTTCCATCCCTTCCCCTTGAAATATAGATGAACCCAATACATTAAAATGGAAAACAAAAAATTAAGGGATTAGCTTTGTAATTTTTGTTTGTCTTAATATTATTAGGAATTTTATGTACCCTTGTTTCTGATACCAAAATGTTCTACATTTAAGACTTTACTTTTCGTTTGGCATCCTTAATTTTCTGGCTCAGTGGTCATAGTGGACCTGATCACAGACAAGGATTTCCAGGATCTGAGGAGGTTCTGATAAAGGGGGGCAGCTTGGAAACGTCTCTAAGAAAACCCTATGGTGGATGTAAAAGACATGCTAATTATAGCAGAGCCCTTGGAGACTGAGGAGATGCTCATAAAATAGCCATGGTTCACCCTGTCCATCACTTCCTTTTGGTCAATGGCTAGATGCCTGAATGACACATGACAAATGATGTCAAGCAGAGAAGATCTTGGAAGCAGCACAGATAATCAAGATAGTTGTGGTACAAGAAAGTACAGGCTTGGCCTGAGTGGCTTGCATTGCCCAAACTGGATTTATGCTGTAGTGAAATGACTTCTCTATGCTCTTAAAAAAATCATGCTAAGAAGTCACATGTGGCACCCGGTCAGCTCATGAAGGCTGGCCTTCAACGGCAGAGTGAGCACAGCCCACCTCCCTTGGAGAAAGAGCATGCTGTTTCCTGAGGACTTGGTCAGGAATGTGAGATGCCCTGGGTTGAAGATCCATGGTCAGGGCCCCGGGTTTTACTACTGCACACTCAAGACTGCACCTCCAAGGGTTTGGTCTGAGAGGGAAACAGTCCCTTCAGCTAGTCTTGGTCACACTGGGGAACCAAGAGCCAGCAGTGACAGTCATAGAATCA
>NW_010229036.1:0-5838 GCF_000690775.1 Eurypyga helias
GGTGAAGTGCGCTTCAGAACTAAGCACTTACCAATAGATTCTGGAGATTTAAATACGGAGAGAAGAAAGACAGCATAAAAATATTATTATATTCCTTATAATTTGGTACAAAGTTTTCAGTTAAAGCTTTATATACTAAATCATCTATGTCACGTGAAAAATTAATTCTTAATTTACATTAACAGAAGGTTAATTTACACAGTTCTGCTGACAACAAGCAAAAAGTCAGTTAACAAGACGATTTAACATCACAGGACAGGTCAAAAGCTGAGAATTCTGGGAAGACACGTGATTAAACAACTTAGATTCTACAATGTTACCTACTACAATTGCCAAAGAAAAAAGTTGACTACATCCCAATTATCTTATTTAGGGATAAGCTTTAAACTTTATAAATTTAGAGCTTGGTTTTTTAAATCTAAAGAGAGCAAAAGAATAAACTAGGGCAGGAGGAGAGTGAAAGAACTGCTAAGGAGGTGCAAGGGGCAAAGAGAGAGAGAGCAGCAAAAGCTGGATTCTACACCAAAAGCAGACTTCTGTAGATCCAGAAAATGTAGGTTTCATAAAGCTTTAGCGTGGGCGCACACTACTGTGGCTAAATGTGTTGGAAAAATGCTCAGCCAGCAAAAAATCTTTATTACATATATTACCCAAGGATTTCTTTCTTTTTTTTTTTTTTTTTAAATTTTCTTTTTAAGGTATAATTGAGCATGGGAAAAAGTATTGTGTTTTATGTATTTGTGAGAGGAAAGAAGATGTGTCCAAACTGGCTAATCTTTGGTGGAGTCAAATGTGGAAAAGACAGCACAAAACACATTACAAATTTTAATTGAAGTGTCTAATGCAGGTTTTGATTTTGATGAATATAACCATTGGTACTCCTTGCAATTTCTGAATGAAGTCCAATGTTGAAATAAATTTGTTAAAAAAAAATAAAAAGGAAAGAAGAAAGAAAGAAGAGAAAATGGATCCATCAAGTACTGCAAAAAGCAGTAAAGAAAAAAATCATCAAAAAGTACAGTCACAGCAGTGAGCAATGTGGAGTAAACAGAAGCTGCAAAACACATAGAGACAGACTCTAGAAAAGGCTATGACAACATCACAGACATGGACAACACAGTAACAGAGAAGAGAAAGGAGGAATAGAAATTATTATTACCTATAAATAAAAATTGGAAAAAAAAAAAAGGAGGAGAAAGGAAAGAAAGAAGAAGTGAGAGAGAACAACTCTGGGCGTTAGTGGAAACAGTAACAAGACCCTACCTGAGCGTAACTGCTTGATGCGGCCATTGTTGTTGCTTGTGTCAACAGGTAAGAAATCTTTGAACCAAGTTATTTCGGGATCAGGATTGCCACTGGCTGCACATAGCATGGTAGCTGTACGAGTTCGTTCAACCACCTTCAGCTGTGGGCCCATATCAATGGTGGGGAATCCTCGGGGAATTTGATCCTCTGCAAAAGCAATGTATGATTTGTAGGTTTTTGCATTAGTTATGCTGTAACTCATGAAAGCCCCAGTTACCACCCTGCTTAACATTCAAGAAGCCCCTAATTGTTCGTATGGAAGGAACTGATGCAAAGATCAGATATTCAGATAGTACTATTGATAACTTACAGTGATCAAAATGCTGATAAAAAATAGCAAGTTCATATAAAAGCAGCTACAAACTTTATATGTACTTCTAAAATGCCTTAAATTGGCATACTGTATGTAGCGCATAATCATTACACTCCCACTATGGCACTTCACAAACTGATGTTGCTCTGCTTGAAAGAGTCATTATTTTATGTGAAATGTTGAACTACCATGTCTATCAACAACAAGGAAAAAATCCCTTTCTTTACATGAGACAAGTACATAAGGAAGTATGATCACACAATATAGATTTGGCCAGGGGCTTAGGAGACCCAAGTTATATTTATTGGTTTTATCATCATTATCTATGTACTGTTGGTCTTAACATTTAATGTCCCTGTGCTTCAGCTGTCCACCTGTAAGATGGCTATGACAGCGCCTTACTGCTACAGAGAAGTGCTGTGCGGGTGAATGCATTGTAAGACTGCAAAGCACTGAGAAATTCTAAACATTGGAGCTATGCAGATATCAAAGTTAACATGACAAGATATTCACAATGATCTTGACTGGATCTAAATATAACTAAATGTCACTAAAGCACTCAGATATGGTCAAAAATCCTCACCCTAGTGCAGTCAACAGCAAAACATTAGGAAATACTGAACAAGAGCAATTCATCTTAAGATGATACATGGTAGCAGGCAACACAGAAGCACAGTGAAACCAGGCAATTTCTCAGAAATCAAGTTAGCATAAGTGAAATAATATTTGCATTACATCTTCTTTCTCTTAATTTGCATTAAAACTGCAAAACTTATTTTATTGCAAAATAATTGCTATTATTTCAGTTGAGAAAAGGACAAGGAAAAAATCAAAGACAAACGATACTAACTATAAAATACATATCTTAAATGTCTTGATTGGTGGTTATTGACATGCAATTGATTAAGAGATAAAATTAACTTAGAGGAATTTTTCAGTGTCAACTCTCTTTCATGAAAAATGTGTGATATTTACAAATAGTTTCAAGACTTCCCTGAAAAATGTATAGCAAGCAAGTACATCCTCTAAATCTTTGCAGTTCCTGGTGTTTGCTGTCATCCATGAGATAATTACTTGCTATGCAAATGCACATAGATACTACTCTGGTACAGTAAACACAAATCTCTAGTAGGTTTGAAGAACTCTTCTAAGCTAGTTCTTCTACCAACCAGTGGTTAAGTGTCAAACCCCTAACTAGCTATAGGCACCTCTCAAAGAAAAGTTTCAGGTTTCATGTTTGTTTATAAACATGATGTCTTTACTTTGGGATTTACTGACAAGATTTGATTTGTGACACAGAACAGGGTTTTGATGATCTGACCTTTCCATTCCTACTTGGCTCATTCAGAAAACCCTGAAGTGTCTTTTGCAAATACATAAGCATACAACAAAGATAATTTTGAACACTAATAGAATGGAGTAGTATAGAGCTTTCCTTTCTTATTTTTAATAAGGGTAATTAAATTCCATCCATACCCCTTATGCATACAATCTCTTTGAATGGATGTTCTTCATGAAATTTTCATGAGAAACATCACAATGTAACAGATTCAAATAAGCAGAACTGTTATATTTTTGACAGTTGTGGCTTCTTTCCAACCTGGCTTTCAGGTATTTGGCAATAAAACCCAATATTCAACATAAAATTGACCAGGGAAATAATGAAATTTATAATTGGAGTGCTTATCACAGTGGATTTAGTTTTTAACATCTTCATTGCTTTTTTTCTCTCTAAGTTTATTAGTAATTTGTACAAAACTGTCTTTACACTTTGATGATACCAAGTTTGACAGATCAAGCACTGTGCAAGAGAGCTCAGCATCAAATCTGTGAACAACTGCCTCTCAGCAACAGTAAGGGAAAAGTAACTATCAGAAAATGATGATATATTGGTAGCTCTACAATTTTACATAAGGTGAAAAGAAAAATATTTTTTACTGCTCACTTATATGCTCATTAAGCTCTAAACCATAGTATGTACTGCTGTTCCCTATTAATATTCAGTTCTAGTGAATTAGCTTCCAATTCATCAACAATTTAAATCAGACTTGACCTTCTCAAAGCCATTTGCTACTGTCATTTTGAGAGGCCATTAAAGGGCAGATTTCTCTGTCCTTGTGCTTAGTGAGTCATACATGTAATACATATTTTTTTAGGATGACAGATACAAGGGATTCAGAAATAGAGCACATTTTTTAAATTTGTTAGGTGTCTTCACAGTGCTGTGTTCCATTACCGACATTAAGACAATACCTTTAGTACTGTGCTAGTATCATTTACAATTGCTGGAAGAGCTCTGCAAAAGTTATATTTCACCAAATGTATGATCTGAACATCACACAGAGGCCATTACAAAGATTGGTTACTATGTGAACACTTAAGAGAGAATGATACGAAAAGCACTGCCTTCTTTCTCATCACAGTTCTTAGTATTTCTAAATTTCCTGGTATTCAGTCTGACATTGCTCATGTGTAAACAACGTCCTTGAGATTCTTACCTCTGCTGCCAGTTTTATCGAAGTGGTATTTGCTTCCCCTTGAAGCAACACATATGCAAAAAGCACATTAACATCTACATTCAGATTTCAGTGTATGTATACTGACAAACATTGTCCAACACATAATTTCACATCTTGCTGAACTTGTCTTAGAGGTGAGCCTGCACTCAAAAATGCAACAGCATTTAGAGTCTCAAACTCAGCTTGTATGTGTAAACAGCAATTTTGGTGTAAACAGTAATTTTGGTGGAGTGTTATATTGAAAATAACAAGTTAAATGATGCTTTTCCATAAATAAACCATATTTACCTCTAAGCGTATTTACAGAAAAAAACTATGAACATAGCTGTGCCACAACCATATATCATAAACCGTATTCTGTTCGTCCTCTACTTGTGTTTTCTCACATCTTAAAGGAAAAAATGGACTGTTGAAATCTCTCTATTTTTAATGACAATTCTTTCATAAGATTTCAAGAACTTCCCAAGCTATGTCTGAAGGGTTACTGTTAAGCCTATGTATCTACAAAAGCTGGCTCCAAAGAAAGAATAGTAAATTCAGTACAATGTAAAATAGAATAGAAATTCAGTACAATGGATTTGACTCTTTATGGTAATTCAGGTGTACTACAACACTAAAAAAAAACAATGGCCTTCACCCAGTATTTCTGCCAGACTTTCTTAATATTTTGATTACTTTTCTATAAAATGCTACTTTTAGATCATGCCTAGGCCCTGCTGGCAGCAAGAAGAGTGGCAGCTTTCAGAAACAGATTGGGTCTTAAAGTCTTAAGTTCTTCATAGCTTCCTTGATGAATCACTTGGGCAATCTGTTGGAATAATTTTCTCAGTTACAGTACATTATGGTAATATTACTATGATATGGATATGAAGTGCAAATGTAAAGTACCCAAAGCCAATTGTGATGACTTTGTTTGTGGGTTATGGAGTATAGAGGCAAGACAGTAGCACCAAGGTCCAAGACTGGGCAGTTGACATGAAAACTGGATAATATTTCTGTGAAGTATTTCATTCCACATTAACTGTTTGCACCATCGAAACATCGACATTCTAGAATAACCATATTAGCCTGTAGTTAAATCTGT
Source organism: Eurypyga helias (assembly GCF_000690775.1). NCBI lineage: Eukaryota > Metazoa > Chordata > Aves > Eurypygiformes > Eurypygidae > Eurypyga > Eurypyga helias. Next base: position 5,222 of record NW_010229036.1, read on the forward strand.
GTAATCTACCTAACTAAAATACATACTCAGTGTTTGACTATGCCTCTTAAAAAGATACTGTCCTATGTGAACAGTATCTTTTATGCCATTTATTCTCTTAGCAGAAATGAAGGGTGGTTCTCCATCGTATTCAGGGAAAAAAAAATCTATTTCAAGATTCACTGATAGCTTTGCCACAGGCAAATTTTAGTCATTCTGTAGCTCACAGAATAAAAAGGCACACACGGAGCATTCCCAGAATACACTATAGATACTGAAGATAAACTGCAGCAATAAAGTTTATTATTTCAAAGAACAGTGTAAATAAAGCTTTTATTTTCACTATTCCAGATGGCAGCAGCATATAATTTGCACTGTTTTGACATCATGGTCGTATTATTCAAAATCATTCTTCTTGCCTCTGAACTGAACGAAGGATTGAGAACAGTAAAATCAAAGAGAGTAGGGGAGGAAGTAAAATCAACATTTTGCAGCAGAGTTAGTATTCTGTACTATTACTGGGGAACTCTGTATATGAATAAATTGAAAAATAAAAACAAAGCCATTTGTAATTACACATAAAAGACTAATTTGTATTTAAAATATATAAATCCGTTTGGGGGGGGGGGGGGGCAAGG
>NW_010229036.1:5869-17022 GCF_000690775.1 Eurypyga helias
GGGGGGAACAACCAAACTAGTTAATAAATATTATTCCGACTGAAATATTTTGAAGATAAATTGATAAATTTCACCACAAAGGTAATTATGAACATACAATATTTTTTTTTTTTTCTCAGGGTCCTTTTTTCAAAGCTGCTCTATACAGATGGATACTGCTACTGAATGATGCTGTAACTCAATAAAAGAGGGTATTAGCTACACTAGAAGAATAGAACTAGGTATCTGTTGGAAGTTCTCTTAAATTTCACTCAACTATACCCCACAGGGAAAGGGAATGAGGCATTGATAAGATGATCAGTGAGTCAATAACAGTAAGTATTCAAGAAGACAACAGCTGTCCATACCACCCCAATAAAAAACCATGCATTTAAAAATATTCTTCATATACTGAAGAGATGTGCAAAGCACTTTTGATGCAAAAGAAAACAAATTTGTTTAGTAGCTCTGCATGCAATTACCCTGAAAATTACCAAGTAATGTCTATATAACAGAACATAGAGCCACTTAGACTGAACTATCATTTCTATGAATGTTGAAGCAGCAATTTCACATTGCATTAAGTCAGTTAACATTCATTGTTATTAACATTTAGCCTTAAATAAGTTCTCTGTTTTAACAAATGAGTGCCTTGAGCCTTTGAAATTAGATATTTTCATAAGGACATGAAAATGGAAAAAGGATTAGCACCTTTTGGCAGCTCTTAAAATATGCTAAATTAAAGACTGTGCATAGCAAGCTCTTTCCAAAGTGACCCATCTCACTCATGTGAACAGTGAAATAACTCTGATTTTCTTTACAAAATTACAATCCAAATGACAAGATTTAACATTTGGTAAGTCATCACTCATATGAAAACATGAGCCTCAAAATAAGGGTTTATGCTCACATTTGCATTCAGACACTGTTGTAGTTTATAGCACAGTCTATCATCCAAACATCATACAGCCAAATTTGGTTATGATGAACTTTTGGACGCCTATTCTGCTTACTAGGAAGGGAAATGGAAATACAAAAGGCTGTGTCCTAAAAAAAACATGTTGGGAATCCAAGATCCTTACCAGATGTCTCTTCTCTAACATAAGGAGAAGACTCAGCAGTTATGGTAATGAAACAAAGACAGATAATGTGAAGCGGTGTTTTAAGTACAACGTATCATATATTTAGGAAAAGAAACAATAAACTTCTCAAGCTGAGAGAATATAGCATCCCACATATTTCCATATGCAAATGTTCAGAAGAATGAAACCATATATTCTGCATTGGTGAATAAAGGAAGGACAATAGCAAAGGACAGTGATACGAATTTCCATGATTACCATTTCTAATTTGAGGCTTAGTTTCCAGACAGGGTTAGGATTTAGATTACACTAAATCTGGGTTAAATTGGGGTTTGCCAAGAACGAAGATTAGGAAAACACGATTGCTCTATCTAGTCAATATTTTTAATATACTAATATTTGTGTTTTTACATCCTCCTCAGTTCCATTTCGAAAATAAAGGGGAGAGAATAACAGCAGTAGAGTGATGGCAGTCTTTGCTTTAAGCTGTAATTTTTCACATCCTACACAGTTTTGGTGAAGTGAATAATGAGATCAACAGCAGGTTCATATGTACACCAGACTTCACTTCTCATGTTAGCAGTTCACCTAAAGCCTTTTTTTTTTCTTCCCCTCCTTCCTACTTATTCACACCCTGTTAAAATATTGATATTAGTAAACATATATTACAATTTTGTAAGTAATTACCTCAAGTTCGTTCTTAAGTCTAAAGCAATAAAACATCACAATAAAGTTGTTAAATACTAATTTGAACTGAGAAGGAGGCAGAAGCATCTTGTTTTTGCTTCACCAGAGAGGACAGTAGAGAAAAAGCGAGCCATCTGGCAAAGGAGTTACCAGACCATACAGTCCTCTTCTCCCTTCTTCCTCCCCATTTGCACTACATGTATAAACCTGTGCCTAAACCTAAGAGGGTGACAATGCTGCCTATGATAGTCAAGTAAACTCATCTTCTGATCACAGACATTTCTATTGCTGATGTTACACAGCTTTCAGTGAGTTGTTTCCTTGGTTCTGTAATCTTACTGAATAATTTTAATGCATCCTACATACTTTGCAGCCCAAACTGATAATTATAAACTATAGTAACTGCATTAATGTCACAGCTGCAAATTTATGGACCTGTGAAAGGAACTGTAGTGGCAAAAAAACATTAACTTGGTTTAAGTATTTTTCCAAAGGAGAGCAATTTTCTTTTTTTTTTTTTTATTTATTTTTTAGCTGTGGTGGTCCATTTCTTCCCCTCCCAGCTTCTGGACTGCTCTATGGCCCTAGAGATTCCCATCAAATCTTAGCCACTGTGCAGTGAGTTTGGTGGTTAAGCGTCCTTTGATCACATCAAACACTCTTGCATTGCTTAGGCGGGGAATGGTAGCAAATCTTCTAGAATTCAATCATCCCCTGACAGCCCTGAACCTTTTTGTAACCTGGTTAGACTAGTAACACCATTACTAAAATTCTGGGAATCCTGATGATCACCTACCCGGATCATATCCAGGCTGGAAATTTATTTATGCCTAAAGTAAATCCTTTCATAAACCTATAAACAGTGGTTTAAAGAAAGCCCCTTTGATCTGTTCTGGACTGCAGTGGGCTGTGCCCAGTATCTCCCTCTGAGTCGGATGTCTCTTGGAGTTCACAGACTCTGAAGTCTGTGCAATTAGAAAACTGTTGATGCAACCTGGGCTGAAAATTTCCTTGAGGTTCCACTTTTCACCCGCTGAGAGATGCAATGGCATCCTATGTGAATATTTTCATTGAACTTAAGGGGGAATTTCAATGGTACCATTGTATATCTCTGTATATATATCGCTGTATATATATCTCTCTGTGTGAGTGCATGCATGCAACCTTATGTTGATAACTTTAAGTCTTGGATTAAGTTATTGCACTGATTCATTGGTAGTTAAATTTTGCTGGGGAAAAAATTAGATAAAATATTACCTAATTGTGTGACATCTCTGAATAGTATTAATGTACTTGGAACTGCTGCTGTGCCAAACTGATGCTAGTTTTGCACGAAGAACAGAACCCAACACACAGGTGTCCCTTTCCCTAACTCCTTAGATAAAAACTGTTGACCAAGCCTGGGTCTAGCAGTGGATTCCACTGCCCATAGACTTCTCTTTGAAAAGCTTAGAAAGCACTGGTGTCCAGTCTCAAACTTGTGACCCAACAGGAGGAATTTCCTTTTCCCTTTTTTCTAATCCACATCAAAACAATCTAATTCTGACTTGATTCCCCTGACCCTGTAAATCATATTTAACTCATGTATAAACCACATCAATCCATTGATAATTTAATTTTGTCTTTGTATGATTTTCCATGTCAAATAAGTAGTAGAGTGGACTTTGAAATCGAATTCTTTTAAGTCACGCTTCACACAAATCCATAGTAAAATAGCTTTTTCTGTAATATTCGTGATGTTGTTCTTTTAAGCAGCCGAAACCACTCTTCCCCTTTTTGCCACACTAGCTCAGCATCAAACTTGTGCATTTAAGAAAGAGAAAGGGTAGGATTTTCACTTAGATAAGTGGATCGGCTGGAGAAGGCCTATAGTTTGGTCCCTTAAAAGAAGGAAAAAAGGAATATGGGTGAATGAAATTGTATCCCTCAAGTTTAGACAGAAGATGCTTGGCTAAGTACACTAAACATATTTTTGGTGCAGTGAATTAAGCAGTAAGTTATTCAAGGTAGAGGCTATGCATTTCAACTGTTTTTTCTGGTGACTGGCACATTGCACCCATACAGATGTAGCTATTTGGATGTTACTGCAGTATTTCCATAAATAGCAAACATAATGAATAACAAAAAACAAAAGTGCTATTATTGCTGAAGAGAGTGAGAATAAAAGAGATATGTTGTCAGAACAGAAAATGATCTCTGGAAAAACAGAGTTGAAGAGGATATCCCTTGAAACTCAGTATTATTGAGCATTTCACTAATGTCACTAGTAGAAAATACACAAAGGTTTTCTACATCTAATGCAGCATTCATCTTCTTTGGTCTAAAGAGCATGCTTAAAATTTTCATGACACATGATGTGCTGGTTTTGGCTGGGTAGAGTTAGCTTTCTTCACAGTAGTTAGTATGGGGCTATGTTTTAGATTTGTGCTGCAGCTTTGGTAACACAGGGATATTTTGGTGTTGAGCAGTGCTTACACAGAGTCAAGGCCTTCTGTGCTCCTCACACCACCCCACCAGCAAGTAGGCTGGGAGTGCCCAAGAATTTGGGAGGGTAGAGAGCCGGGATGGCTGACCCCAACTGACCAAAAGGGTATTCCATAGCATATGACATCATGCATATAAAGCTGGATGAAGAAGAAGGAAGGGGAGGGACATTCAGAGTGATGGCGTTTGTTTCTCCAGGTAACCGTTGCACATGATGGAGCCCTGCTTTCCTGGAGATGGCCGAACATCTGCCTGCCAATGGGAAATGGTGAATGAATTCCTGGTTTTGCTTTGCTTGCATGCGTTGATTTTGATTTACCTATTAAACTGTCTTTATCTCAACACAGGGGTTTTCTCATTTTTACTCTTCTGATCCTCTGCCCCATCCCGACCCCAGGAGACTGAGAGTGGCGGTGTGTGGCTTGGTTGCCGGATGGGGTTAAATCACAACAAAAACTTTATACATGTGGATGAAGACATGCAGGTAATAGCATACAAATGTTATTGTTTTGAAAGCCTAAGCCAGCCAATACTTCAAGATTTTAATCTCAGAAAGACTCACAGGTTCATGATGCCACGAACATAGTTTTACCATGGATTATTTTATGTCCGAAAACCATTGTTAGAACTGGCTGTGGCCTGAAACTTTTGCTTCTACCTGAAATTTTGCTGCTGAACTAAACTGAAGGAAGGGACAGTACTCTGGGTTTTAGCATGGTTCACGTTACAATAGGAAGTGCTTTTTTCATAGATGATAGATAACATCTGTACTCTTGAGTTATTAAGTGGAAGAAAATACTCAATATCCTGTCATGCTTCCTAGCACAGCAGAGGCCTTCCTCCAGAGCAGGCACAGAGGGGCTGGTGATGTAAGGCAGTGTTCGTTCTGATGTGCTGAAGACCTAGCACCTGCGTTTTTCCAAAGTATTTTTCACAATAATAATCATATGGCCTTGAAAAAGCCATTGTAAACTGTTGTGAACTGAACTGAGTAAACTCACACAGGCTTTCTGGAAGACTGAAGGAGAGAGATGTACTTTATACATGCCACTTTCACATTTTTCTAGCAACAGCAGTTAATATTTCTCATGGAACTTTAAATGAGAAATGGCATGGGTTTCATTCATAAGATGTTGAATATAGAACAAAACCAGATTTAGTCAGCTTTGCTATAACACTTGCTGCAATTTATATGACTAATTGCACCACAAATTATATTGGCATTAATTTGAAATAGGATCTTGGCTTGACATAGGATGTTAAAAAGCATGTTTTTTAGACTGTTTTACATGCTGAGCTAAAGGTTCAGTGATACTGCTAAAAAATATAACAAAATCTAAATCCATCACAGGCAGTCTAAAATGAAATTTATTACAGTGTGAATAAATTCATCTCAGTGAATATCCCAAAATTCTCAATAAAAAATGCTGTCAATAATATTTCGTATTTGTGAGCATTTGCTCAGTAAATACTAAATTGATTTTATATAGAGTACAGGTAAGCTTTTTGTTTTCAGTTTCCTTTTAAGATCATTTTCTCACCAACTTTTATCTGGCTGATCAAAGATGATCCTAACAATGCCAGATGTATGTTCCAGCCAAAATTTATGCAAGTGAAAATTATAATTTGTTAACACAGATTCAGTGGAATACTGCACTAGAATGGGCATAAGGAAGAGCTGTTCTGTGTAGCTGGAAGTCATGGGCCTCAACGAGTGCTGGGATAATGTTCCAACACTCCATCATGACTGCCAGAAGACAGAGGGAGTCATGATGTCAGGTGGGGTGGGGGTGGCTGAAGGAAGTACATCTGAGAAGGAATGTGAAGAAAGTTTCATGTTACAACAGTCATTTGCAAATTCATCACAAACTGTTCTGTGAAAATCAGTTAATGAAGTCAAACAGCTGTGGAGACCCAGTTCCCACTCTTAAACAGATATAATATGATGGACTAAGCCTAGCATAGCACTGCAAATGTCAAGTACATAAAAAAATCAGTGTAAGCACAAAAACCTCCATGCCACTCTGCAGACACACTTAACACATGATAAATTGAATGAAGAAGGTAAAAATAAAGAAAACAAAATGCTTGAAAATAGATGTTGTGAATCTATCCAGTGGTGAATTACCACTCAGGGAGAGGTCCTGTGCCACAGAAGCAACACAAAAAATTGACTGAGAGCTCCAGGATTGCCTTTGATTTCAACACTGGAACTGTTTCTCCTTGGATTTATTAGGAAGAACATCTGTCATCCATTTTATAACTAAATACAAAACTCATTTTTTTTACAGGAAAGAGATCAAACTCCTTTTCCTGTAAGCTGGAGACGTAGGCATGAAGATTATTATATATAGTCTTTAGAAGTAATTGGGAGCAGGTCAGATGTTACAGTAATTGAGAAATGATTTCTGACGCTAAATGAATATATAACAATAAATAGTAGACCATGCAACAGTTTTTCAGTATTTTTTGTACCTGAAAAAGACTTCAAAATCAATCTGGGTATGCTAAACATCTTTCTGCTTTTATTTTACTACAGCATACTACTTTGACTAAGTGCTACAACATAATCTGAGTTCTGAGTATTAACTGAAAAGGTAAAACAGGGATTAAAAAAAGAAAGGTTGGTTGCTTTTGACTTTTCAGTAACTTCCAGCTCCTTTGGCACATGAGGAATACATCTTGCTAATGTATATCTAGCCTTTTTGGTGTTCTTGCTCTAAATTCTGCACTTCTGAAAAAGGTTTGTCTAAATGGTTTACCCTGATGTATCAAAAACTTTCTGAAGAAGATGATTTTTAGCCTTTAATATAACACATCTAAGCCTTCATATTATTATAGGACCTGATGCAGGTATGCTTGTCCATAAACACTGTTATCTCCAAAGTCCCACCTTAACATCTTATTTTCCTTTAAAAACTACCAACAAGCCACCCTGAAAGAGCATCATCAAGAGCTTTGAGAAAAATATTCTCTTGAATTCTTGCCTAAAATAATCTCTAAGCTTCTACAAAGCAGAAGGAAAATCTTTCTTTATTCATCAGGTTTTGTAAACCATTAGGTCAAAACTTTCCAAGACAAATATTCAAGTTCACTTTATTACATGACTTTTTGGTATTTAGTAGCTGGGTTTGCACAAAAGTCAATACCATGGAGACCACAGCTGCAGAAACACTTCCACAAAGTTCTTCCCTGAACACATTGGAAATATCCCTCTGCTCCAAAATGTCTCAGAACTCTTAGAAACTATCAGCAAATACTCAGCAAATTTCCAAAGCTGTTTCTATGTCCACAATCCTCTTTACCAGCTCAGATAGCAAGTAGGATGTCAGGAACTGTTGATGCTAACTGAAGTCTTCAAAACAAAAACCAAACAGTGGCTTTTCCAGATGAAGCCTGGCTGAAGTCTTGAAAAACTGACAGTAAGCATATTTATGAGTTTCTATCCGTTTCAAATGTGCCTACAGAAACCATCTCTCTCACAACAAAACCTTAACAAAAAGAAAAAAAATCATAACTACATGGGTAGCACTTTTAATATATTTTTTTTGCACAAATTTAGGTACAGAGCCTTTTAGTCCATAAAGGGAGATAAAAATTCCTTGGAAAATATCTTAGAATATTCTCTAATAAATTACTTCAACTATCAGCTTCCTGTTTCAAACTTAATGCAGGACATTAGAAACTATCAAGGATTTAAAAGCCAAGATAGATCAGTTGCAAAGTGGAGTACTATTTTTCTAATGATTCTGAGATAGGAACAATTCATTATCTAGCAGCAAAATATGTAGTAATGCTAAATAAATTTATGCACAACATATGCAAGGCCAATGATCAACTTAGTGCAAATTATGTGACTTCTTCTGAGTAAGGAGATTAGATATAGATGCTTTCAGAGATCTTATTCTGTTCTATATTTGTAATTCCTGGGTAAAAGTTCTTTTCAATGAATGTAACAAAAATAATTTTAGTATCTATTATCTATTATTTATGTAACATGAGTTTGCAAAGCATTTGATAAAGCAGACATTCATTATAGTGAAAAATGGGTTGTTACATCTCTGTAGTTTGAAATAATAAAGTAGATTTTTCAGATTTCATAATGAATTACTTATTATTTTACAGTATTTAGCCTTATCACATGAAAGAGAGTGTATTTCTGAGTCTAAAAAGAACCTGCTCCAAAGCAGTTTTAATGGTAAAACCACTAGACATCAAAAAGAGATCATTCAAAGTCAGTTTTGTATGATTCTTTAATGTTGCGTAAGTGTAAAAATTACAGAAAACCCCCAGCGTTGCTCTATATCCCTTAAGCCTAGGAAGTCTGTTCCAAATAACCACATGCAGAAAATTATTTCTTAATTGGCTGCCAACTTCTTTAAAACTTTTTCATTATATTATTTATCTAACTTAAAGCAAATGAGTAGTCTCATTGAGAAAACTGACTGTAATGGAACTATTTATATAGTTACGTGTGTTGTTGAATCAACTGTCAAATTTTCTAAATTCATTGTAATTTATTTCATAGGCTATTTCATATTACTCTTTCTTCCTATTCCAAAAGCAAATCAGATAATTTAAAAGTTTTTCTGCATAGATGACAAATACTATATTCTCTCTCTCTGTAAGTGAAATCAACTTGCATGCATTTCACTTATCTTCCTGAAATTCAAAAGCGCTGTTTAGATTTTATGGTGATAACCATAAAGATTTAGACATGCATCAACAAGAACACTTCATTTCACCATGGTATTTTGTCTAGCTATTATGCTAAGCAGATACAGCATTGCAGGAAAATAAATTATTATTTTGTAATATCACTGGAATAATAAGGAAGGCATTTAACATATGTTCATATCACTAACCATCAAGCTTTTTAGGGCCTGTACAGGTAGGCATTTCATGCAAGCAATTCTGAAAAATAGTTACTAGAAAACCAAAATAAAAGAGAAAATGTAATTTTCAGGTTATTTTTCGCAGTGCAGGTGGACTAACATGCACACCAGCAAACTCAGATTAAAAGTGTCACTGGATTCTGTCACCAGTCACAGTCAATAACCCCCATTTTTATATCACAGTAGTATGCTAAGACATACCAGTCTTTTAGCACTGGGCCAAAGTATCTGCTGAGTATTAGCTAAATGGTAAGATCAGCACTTGCTACCGCCACTTGCTTTAGCAGCTACATGTTAGTTGGACTACCTTTGTTATTTAGAGGCTATACGATTGAAAGTTCACAGCTGGAGGTTGTAGAAAAGTAGGCAAACAACTATGCTCTGTCAGTACAAGATGTTAGTTTAATAATTATTACAATAAAACACATATGGCTTCTATTCTTCTCTTGATGTGCACATACTACTAATTAACTTTAATAGGAGTTACAGAAGTGCATCAAAAGACTAAGTGCTATAAACCTTAGAATTAATTTTTAACACATGAAAACAGTATTGCACCTGTTTGCATGAAATCCTCACCAAAAAATGTTCCATAAATTGAATATCACCTGTATTAATACTATTAACAGTGTTAAAACTGAGGCATTCATTTTATATTAATTTTATCTTACTATGCACTTAGTGTTTTAGGTGATACTTGTTGTTTCATCTGTGCATGAATTTATTTTCTTATTGTAAGGTTCTGTTTTCCCTTTCTGTGGTTTTCCCTAAAAAAAACAAGTTATTTTTATTTCTGTAAGATTACGGAGATAAATGCTTAGAAGATAATTACTGAGATTTATGCTTTGGTCTTCTTGGTATTTTTACTCTGGAGATAAGCACCTTTGAGAAACTTTTCCTTTTTTTTTTTTTTCCCCTCCTCAATTTTCTTTCAGCAGAGGAGTCTTTCAGTCAGTTTAGTCTTCTGTTCAAAACTGCCTCCCCAGAGAGTTGTAACTACTTGTGAATCTCCCAAAAGCAAAGATGAGAATTTGAAGTAATGCCTTTGTTTTATCTGCAGAGTTAACTCCTTGTTCCTCTCCTGCTGGCACACAAAAATTTCACTTGAGCTTGCTGGTGCTTTGAACTGTGGTTATTTGCCTAAGGACTTGGTGGCTCTAACACTTTTAGTTGCAGAGGGTGTCTGCTGAGGGCGTCTGCATTGTGCCAGTGCAGTGCACCTCCCATGAGGCATATTGTGCTGGCGTACACTTTCTGGCAGTGTGTTGTGGTGAAGGATTTGGTGTTAGCATATGCACAGCCTGCGTTAGCACCAGAGGAAATAAAGACTTAGGAGAATTTTACTGAGGGTGATGAAGTTCTGGTGAGGTTGGATCACTTTATCCCCAAGATAACAGCTTTGCCAGTTTTGGTACTGCTTCAATGTCTACTTGCAGCACTAAATGCTACAAGACCACTGAATGGCACCACCACTATTCCTGAGTGTGGCAATGTTTTTTTCCCTTTTCTTAGCCTACCATTTATAATGAAGCTCGCACCTCTGAAGCAGTTTAGGAGATATTTGGGTGTGTGCTGCCTTGTAAGAAGTACTATGTGCAAACAGACAACTAAGTTCACAGTTTGGTGGGAAAAAGATAAGGTTTGTGCCAGTCTACTATAATATAAAGGGTAAAAGACTGTGGGTAAAGCTCCCAAGGAATTATAAGCCTGTAATTCTGAAGGAATAACTGATAAAGATGTAACATCTGCAATATGACTATTCATGTCAGATACTTGCGCTCAAACTCAAACCAGCTTAATGATCACATCTGCATGTAAAATCCAAAATTTAAATGTGATGAAGATATTCGTGGTAGCTAAAAACTGAAAAAAAACAAGCTGCAGTTGCTTCAGTTTGTTTCTGAGCAGTGAACGCAATAACAGCATAATCACTCCACAGATATTAACAGTCATTTCATGTTTTCCAAATTGAGTAATACCATAGTTTATTGTGTTTACTTAGTTTTTGTTGTTTTGGTTTTGGGTT
>NW_010229037.1:0-10737 GCF_000690775.1 Eurypyga helias
GTTTTTTCTGACTGGAAACGCGGTGCAAAACACCCGGCTTCGAGCTTTGCGACTTGTTCCGTGCCGCAGGTTTGCGTGGGGATAGCTCTGGGCTGCAGGGCACTTGTGGGTCAGTGGCTGCGAGCTGGCAGGGGTGGGGGGTCCAGGGCTCTTCAGTCTTTTGATTAGGCTGAGTCTTACACAACCTGCAGGTGAAGGCATCAGCTTTCCTAACAGCTCTTGATACTAGCAACAAACGAAACCAGTAGGTTTCTCCAGCAGAGTCAACTAGCCTGGGGTGGCTGTCCACCGCTCCTGGCCCTGAGAGCTTGGCTCCTGTCACGAAATGGGTGGCCTGTTATAAACACTTGTGCAATATTTTGTTTCTAGGATGGAAGAGGAATTGGCAGCTCCTTCCACATCCACAGACAAGACAGACAGGTGAGGTGGGAGTTGGAGTTGTCAGTTACTAAAAACCATAAAATCCCAGGACTGTTGAATGAAAACAAAAGGTTACTCTTCAAGTTGGTTGTTAGGCTTCAGCTTTAAATATGTGGGTGCTGTAGATGCTCAGCAGTAGTCTGCTCAGATCTAGTGCAGTGGAACTCTCCCAAACGCTAGTAGATACAAACACCAACTGTTGTTTAGGAAACTCTTGAACTGTGAGTGCTGGGGAGGTACAAGTATGTGACTGGTGTGTAATAGTGCTTCTCTGGGCAGCTCTTCTTGGCCTGGAAATAGTTGTGTGAGATGCACTGGATTAAAACTAAGACTTCCGTCTAGCATTCTCTCAAGTGTGTCATGCTGTGTTATGACAAGTCATAACTTGAAGTTACTCTTTTTCTGTGCTTACCTAGCATCAGAGTCTGGTGAAACACTGTACAGTACGTGGTGTTTGGTGTGCAGGTCTTAGAGTATGTTCTGTAGCATCCTTTGTCACACCAGGTTCTGATACCCGCTTCTTGTAGCAGTTAGTTAAAATTAACCTGTCTGCCCTCGGTCATCAGAACTAAAAGTTGGTCCAGCTTTAAGCAGACAGAATCAAATAATCCCCCACTCCAGTACTTCCCACCAGTATAATGTGTGCAACTCACTCCTATATGAAAGCTGGATATGAAATTACTATGGAAGCTACCAGAATCCTGTGTTTGACTTAACTTTTTTCTTTTTCTCCTCTCCAGTATGGATGTGGATGGAGAATCAAAGAAACTGTTGGGTTTAGGACAGAAGCACTTGGTAATGGGAAATATTCCGGCTGCTGTTAACGCGTTCCAGGAAGCTGCGAGCTTACTGTGAGTAGCAGAACACTTTGTATTTTTGTAGGGCTTGCTTTTCATCTTGACTGCTTCCGTGGCTTATACAAGAAAGACTTTTACCTTGCACAGGCTGCTGCATTTGTAATGGAACTGAGGAGAGGCTTAATTATCCAACTTGAGTTGGACAATACTGTAGTTGATGTGCAATTTAGACAGCTTTTGTGATAGTAATTATCAGTGCATTTCCCTAAGGAAGAACAGGGATTTGATATTTTATTTTGCAGTGGTGGTTCTGATGTCTGTTAATATAAAAATAATGGGATAGTGTTACTTGTCAGTGACTTGTTTACTGGTCTTGGTCAGTCTCGGATGGTGATACTTAGCTTGTCTCCCATTGTTTCAAACAAATAATTAATGCTCCTCTCACTTACTTGGCTTTTAAATTAGCTAAGAAACTGATTCTTCCTGTCCTGGAATTCTTAGGTTTTTGAGTTAATATATCAAAATCTCAAGTAGGCACAGGTAAATAACTCTTCATTACTTTTGTAGGGGTAAAAAATATGGTGAGACAGCGGATGAGTGTGCAGAAGCTTTCTTTTACTATGGAAAATCTCTCCTAGAGTTGGCGAGGTATGCTAACAGCTTCCCGTTTGGTAGCCTCTGCCTGGTGTGGCAGGGTTTCACCCTCTAAAAACAGGGTTGCACTGGGCGGGCTGGGCCGTGGTGTTGCAGCTTGTGCCGGTCAAGCGGTGTTATTACAAGAGCTAAGGAATGACGAGCTCTTGTTCCCTTCAGAATGGAGAACGGTGTGCTGGGCAATGCCTTAGAAGGGGTGCAGGTTGAAGAGGAAGGAGAAAAAGCTGAAGGTGATGCCGCGCAACCAACTGCTGATGGTATGTAAAGCTGTCTGCCGTGTCATGGAGGCACCAGGCTGCGTTTTCTTGTCTAAACGATCCAGGTTCAGTCCACCAGTATCTCAATAGCCGGAATTGTTGTTAACTCTTACCAGTTTGAGTGGACTTTTTTTGTTCTTCTGATCTGGCTTAAAGACTGAACAAAACCTCTACAAGGAGCTGGTTACTGAAAGCGTGTGTAAAGGGTCACCGGGTGTCTGTGTCCTGAAATGCTGCATTCAAACTTGCTTTCTTGAGCTTCACAGCCAACTTGAACTGCTTTGTAACTGTGTAGCAGTACAGTGTCTGTGGTAGGACAGGTCGGAATTACTGTACAAAGTCCAACCAAGGTAGCTATACTGCCTGCAGCTGGAGACAATACAGGAATTCCTGTCAATCCAGACTGTTCCAGCCAGCCCTGGCACCTCTTGCTTAGCTGTGACTAAACGCTAGCGCACAAAGCTGCACACTGCTTGAGCGGCCGCTTGCAATAATGCAGTCTGGGGACGGGGAAGGGATTTGCTTAGTTCGAGTTACTATGTTGGTTGTGTCCTAATTCTTTGTACTTTGAAAAGGGAGCTCTTAGGAGTGTCAGCTAACTTGATGGCAAACCAACACACTGGAGGGTCTGAGGGGTGGTATTGTCAGTGCCCATTAATGTCTTTATCACTAAACTCGAAGAAATGTTTATGCTTCCTCAATCATGTAGAAGATGCAAGGGAGGAGTTGAGAGAACAGGTATATAACGCCATGGGGGAAAAAGAAGAGGCCAAAAAGTCTGCGGAAGAGTCTCCAGCGCTACCCGAGAAGGAAATCAAACAGGAGGATGTTGAAATGAAAGAGGCCACGGAAGAAAAACCAACAGAAGAAGCAATTGCTGATAAGGATGTAAAGCCTGAGGAGGCTGAAGAGAAGATGGAGGTTTCTGTGGGAAAAGAAGTTCCTTCGGAATGTGGAGAAGGAGGCTGCGGAAGAGGAGGCGGAGGCGGCTGCGGAAGAGAAGGTAGTGGAAAAAGAGCAGAAGATGGTGCCTGAAGACAAGGTAGCGGAGGCAGCTGAGGAGAAGGTGAAGACAGAGGTGTTGGACAAGGAGGCAAAGGTGGCTGTGGAAGAGGCTGAAGGTGAGGAAGTGGCTGTGGAAGAGGCGGGAGAGAAGACAGCAGAAGCAACAGAAAAAGAGCAGGCTGTGGAAAAGAGAGAGGCTGTAGAAGGGCAGGCAGAGCCAGCTGTGGACGACAAGGCAGTTGCTGTGGAACAGAAAGAAGCTGCAGAAGGGGAAGCAGAGGCAGCTGAACAGAAGAAGGTGGAGGAGAAACAGGAGCCAGTAGAGGCAGCTACAGAAGTGAAACCAGATGAATCTATAGAGACAGAGTCCTCGAAGGAGCCTGTGCCCACAGAGGGCAAAGAGCCACCTAATGACGTGGAAGAAAAGGCTGGAATAGCTGCTAAGGTAGAGAAAGAGGAAAAGAAAGATGTCCTGATGGAAGAGGGTGAAGGTGCTAAGGTAGAGAAAGAAGACAAAGCTGACCTGATGGAAGAGGGAGAAGGTAATAGTGAGAGGAGAAAAGTACTTGTGGGTGGATGACTGGATTTGGCTAACAACGGGTAAAAAGTGTTCCATTCAGAATTTTCTGTTTGCCTTAGAGTAAGGAAAAGGCACAGTAAAGGGGATCTTGAAGGATTTTACATCCAAGTAACGTTTCAAGGAGTAGTGAATCGTCTCCCTTTGTCTAGACTAACGCTTAACTAACTGCAAAGCAAGTCTTAATTGAAAGCCAACTTACAGCCTTGTGAAACGTGTAAGTCATGGCTAGGCTGGTGGAGAATACTGAATGGATGGTCACTTGCATGCCTCTGGGGTTGTTGCACTAACCTTCAAATGACTCGAAGCACAGGTTGCCTCTGGTTTAACTGTAGCTTATTTGAAAACAGCGGAGCAGAAACTTAAGAACAGCTGGGTCCACCACAGAATGGTACATTTGCCTTGGTAGGGGCAGGGAACTCTCGGTTTGAGCCTTTCTGCTGGTAATTACAAGTGAGAATTTGCTTGGCAAATCTAAACTTAATCTGCCCTGGAACCTGAAGGCTTCTCTCTAGTACAGCCTTGCAGCTTTTTTTGCTTCCCTGCTTCACTACAGCTCTCTTCAGGGTTATGTATGTTCAAGTAACCTACTAAAGCTTGTACACCTTGACGTGCTACTTGCATGGTCTTAGTAGGCCAGTGCTTTTTGCTGCAGATTGATGAGCTGATAAGACTTGGTCAGTAACTCTGCTTCACAGGAAGAGCCTCACTACAGGAGTGTCAAATATTCTTTGAATACTGGGCACTGAAATGATTTGTACTGCTGATCCCAAATGCTCAGTGGTGGAGCAGCTGCCTAACAAGGTGTCTGTCTGGACAGAGTATGATTTGAACACAAACCACTGTGGAAAGGCTGTTACATATGCATCATGCTGCTTTTTTTCCCCCAACTCTGTTAGTGTGAGGACACTCTTGCACATCCTGGTTGTGTGTTGTGTCATTCCAGACTCCTCCCATTACTTAAAATTTAACTTCCTACCATCTTTGTTTAACCTTTGATCGAGCTGTCCTCAGACTTGCAGGTTTGGCCCTGTGGGTGGTAGGGATGTGCTTTTTTTTGGGAGCTAGACTGATGAGCTCACAGGCTTTCTAGTCTGCAACCCATCAAGCCCCTGTTACCTGGAATTCATCAGTGGTCATGATGTAGGGATTAAGTGTGTGACTTCGGTGTGCAAGTCTGGCAATGCTCTAAAGCTGTCGGCCGTGCCCCTTCACTGCACGCTTCCTCAGAACACTTCCTACAGGTAGGACAGATGCAATGCTCCTGCGCAGGCAGTATCAGAAGTCAGACAGTGCTACACACTAGCAGGTTCGTTAGTAAGGTTGCCACGTAGTTGCCTGACAGGAGGAATGCGGGTCCTGAAACAGCCCTGTGGTACAGCCTGGCAGCTATCTTGCTGAAAACGCTTTATCTGTAGCATGACCTCCAGCAGCTGACCAGAGCCCCCAGGGCTGCTCAGGATTCCGTGGCTTCTGTGGGAGCTCACAGGGCACTTCTGAGAGCTGAATTCTAGGTAAGTTCTGACTCTGATAGTGTGAGGTGCCTAAAGCAGTGACTAAGGTAGCCTGGAGCTGCGTCAGTCACAGTGCCCAGCGCTTTCAGCAAGATGGCTCCTGCTGCTGAGAACGTAACGTATCTGCGCTTCGTGCATCACACATCTAACCTCGCACGGGACGGCTGAGTATAACCCATGCTGCCTGACTCCATGTGAAAGTGTACTAACGATGGGGGTTCTCATTAATCTACTTTCCTTGTAGAAACAGAAGAATCTGAAGAGGAAGATAAAGAAAATGATAAAGCTGAAGATAAGGAGAATGAGTTGGCAATGGAAGACAAGGTGAGATTGCTGAGCTCCGATACCAGTGCTCATGGAGTGTAGTTCATAGAATTATGGAATGGTTTGGGTTGGAAGGGACCTTAAAGACCATCCAGTTCCAACCCCCCTGCCATGGGCAGGGACACCTTCCACTAGACCAGGTTGCTCCAAGCCTCATCCAGCCTGGCCTTGAACACTTCCAGGGATGGGGCATCCACAGCTTCTCTCGGCAACCTGTCCCAGTGCCTCCCCACCCTCTCCGGGAAGAACTTCTTCCTGATGTCCAATCTAAACCTCCCCACTTTCAATTTAAACCCGTTACCCCTTGTCCTGTCACGACAGGCCCTTGTAAAAAGTCCCCCCCAGCTTCCTTGTCGCCCCTTCGGGCACTGGAAGGTGCTATAAGGTCTCCCCGGAGCCTTCTCTTCTCCAGGCTGAACACCCCCAACTCTCAGCCTGTCCCCATAGCAGAGGTGCTCCAGTCCTCGGAGCATCTTTGTGGCCTCCTCTGGAGTCGCTCTAACAGATCTATGCCCTGGATTATGTTGGGGGACCCAGAGCTGGATGCAGAACTGCAGGTGGGGTCTCATGACAGTGGTGTAGAGGGGGAGAATTGCCTCTTGTATGGTAATTACACTTGTGTTTCATTTAGTCCCATATAGGAAATTACTCTTGAAAACCAGGATTGCCTAAGGAAGGGGCAGTGTTACATGTAGTCTGTGCTGGGGGGTCTTGTTCTGTTCAGTAACTGTGTATCCTCTGCTGTGTGTTTATTGTTTGGCTGTGCATGTTGAATGCACCCAGTCCAGTGAGCCATGATAAGGGAATTCAGTGGAAAGTGTGGTGCTGCTTAAATCTGAGGTGTTATGTGGATGTAGCAGTCAAAGCTCCTGGGATCATGCGGGGCCTGTCAGGGTGTGGTACTAACAGTGCTAGACAGGTGCCTTGAGTCTCTTTCTCCGAGTGTTTAAACAAAGTCCAGAAGCTCACTTCAAAAAGGGGAACACCAACCCCTTAACTTCTGGTTCATCTACACAGCATCTTAAAACATTCTTCTGGGGATAATGCTGATGCTCAGTGCTCTCACATTTCTGGAAGGAAGATAAGGCCAAACCAGGTAGTGATTGTAAGCACAGGTTTCCCTTAAAGCTTCTTCTCTGCAGGGGTGTTGGTTGCTGCAGTGACCTCTTCTGCATGTTCCTTCACTTTCCTTCTCCTGGTAAAGCGTTTAGCTCTTGAAGAAATGTACTCCGTGACAGTACGGCTTAGAAACACGGTGGTGTTTGGGGGATACTTAACCTTTTGTGCGTTCCTCGTCTTTGCAGGAAAGTGAGGAGGATGAAATTGGGAATCTTGAGCTGGCCTGGGACATGCTGGAGTTGGCAAAAGTCATCTACAAGAGGTAAAGACGAGGCCTGTTGGGGTACGCGCCGGAGAAGAGGATTGTAACTGGGGGGTGGCATAAGCAGTTGGTAAATGGGGCGTGGTCAGAACAGGAGTTGACAGCTAACTTTTGTTCCTGATTTAGACAAGACACGAGAGAAGCTCAGCTCCACGCAGCTCAAGCTCACCTGAAGCTGGGAGAAGTTAGCATTGAGTCAGGTAAGCGTGAGCAATTCTCACGTACACAGGGTTAGCTTCCACTTTCACTGTTTTGTGTCTGAAATGAGCGGAGGGGAGTTAATGTGGAAGCAAAATAGACTTGGTCTGGTTAGGGTAGTGCAGCTGTGTGAGAAGCTTTGGAATCAACAAATGAGCAACTTTGTGCCTTAAACAGGGTAGCCCGTGCTTTTACAGAACAGGGAATGAATGAAAGCTTTGGGTGGGAAGTGATGTGTTACCGGATCAACACCAGCCTGTTCCCTGCTCGATGGGCAAGGCTTGGTTGGCTGCTGAAGCTGGGGGGAGACTTCCCTCACAGAGGTAGCGAGTCCCCGAGCTTGTAGGAGGGGTCAGAACTGTGCTGCTTCCAGAACACAGACTGCAAACGAGAACTGGCTGACTCTTGGGCTCTCCGGTGCTAGGGAATGATCAGGAGAGACTCACGTAGCAGAAAAAAGGAATGGGAAGCGTGTTAGTGTGTCTCACCTGCCCTTCCCTTAAAGCAACGTCTTGTTGAAGCCATGTAGAGTGCAGTTCTCCCTGCATGGGGAGTAGTCCGAGAGCACCAGGGCTCCAGAGTCGCTGGAACACCTTTGGTGGAGAGCTTGACCAAAAGCAGCGGGGGACTGTCCCCCGCCCCAGATCCAAGTTGCAGGAGTGAGCGGTTAGGTGCAGCTCCTGGCAGCAGGTGGAATGGCAGGATTTGCGTCCCTGGTTTTGACTTGGCTGCTGCGTCGCTGCAAACTAACAGAGGTGCTGGAGTAACTGGGTGCTGAGCAGTCGTTGGGGTGGGCAGTGGTCATCTGAAAGCAGCCTCTGGCAGCTCCACGGCTGAGCTCGGTGCTGGGGCTGTTGCAGGCTCTGTGAGGCATAACAAGTGATGAAACAACCGAACAAGGGTTTGGGTCTGGGTTGGGTAAATGGGTGCGGCTCCTCAAGCCCCGGCGGCTCTCTCCTACAGAAAACTACGTGCAGGCGATAGAGGAGTTCCAGGCCTGCCTGGCGCTGCAGCAGAAGTACCTGGAGGCTCATGACCGGCTGCTAGCGGAGAGCCACTACCAGCTGGCGCTGGCCTACCACTACAACAGCCAGTTCGACGAGGCCGTCCTGCAGTTCGGTAAATCCATGGAAGTCATTGACAAGAGGATGGGTAAGTGGATTCCTGGCACTGCCTAGCAGGGGGGAGCTCGCTGGTCTGAACACAGCGATGGGGCGGCGGGATTGCTGAAATGGGGCGTGTTGGCCGATGCGTGTCCCTGGGTGTTGGTATCTGGGCGGCTGGTTTGTCAGGAGGTGTCTCACCACGGTAACCGTCTCGTCCTAGCCATGCTCACGGAGCGAATGAAGAAGGCAGAGGGCGGGTCCCCTGAGGATGAGAAGGAGATTGAAGAGCTGAAGGGGCTGCTCCCTGAAATTAAAGAAAAGATAGAAGATTCAAAGGAGTCTCAAAAGAGCGCGAGAGTAGCTGAGCTGGCGCTGAAGGCAACTCTGGTCAGTGTGTCCTCTCACCCAGGGGTTCTCGGCTGGCACCTGAAGTGAAGCAGCAGTGGGGGGAGCTGGGGTGGGGTTACACAGAGCGGGGGCTGGCGGCTGGTCATGGGGTGTCCCTGTGAGAAGGAAACTGAGGCAGCTGACACCTGAAGAGGAGAGGGTGTTCAGTGAACACCCTGATGCGAATCGTTCCAGGAATTTGCTGGTCTTCTGTAGCAGCTCAGTGTGGTGGGGCTGGGTGTTGTGGAGCAGGGTGCTGAGCATGCGGAGTTGGGGTTTCCGTCCCTTTCTCTAAACTAGCACCTGTCATCTTGCCAGAACTTGCTCACTGCTTCCTCTGCTTTTCCAAAGGTTGGAACCACGTCGGGCTTTGCACCAAGTGAGGACAGCGGCTCCGTTTCCACCGTAAGTCAGAGATGGGTGTTGGTAGCTCCTGCCTGCTGGAAGTGTTACCACTGGCCGCTACTCACGTGTCGGTGTCTTGTAACAGATTCCTGTAAGGAAAGCGGCCGATGGTGCATCTCAGTGTGTCACGGACATCTCCCACCTCGTCAGGAAAAAGGTGAGGCTGCGAACGGTGGGCAGAGCCAAGGGTGTGTTGGAGAGCTGCTGCTCTGCTCTCTCTAAGCGGGTTTCCTGCCTGGGAGCTGCATCTTCACGCGGTTCTGTAATGGGAAAGCAAACCTGGAGACAGTGCGTGGGACCCCTTTCCTGTAGGGCCCATCCAGCCTCCCGGGGACTAGTCCCCATGTGTCGGCACCCTGCCTGGCAGAACTTCCGCAGGGTGTGGTGTGGTTTTCCAAGCTGCCCCCTCCGCCGGGAGCTGCAGGGTGGCCTGCAGGCCTTGAAGGGCAAGGGCTGGGGCTGAGCCGGGCTCCCTGGTGGAGCAGAAGAGGAGAACGGGACCCAAATAGCCCCTCGCTGGGGCGATGCAGGTGCCTGCGGTTCCTGTAAAGCCACGGGGGTTTTCTGAGCTGCTGCAGATACAACTGCAACTCCCCCGACGCGCTCTTCGTGTGCGTTCTGCGCTGCTGTGGCGCGGCCTGGCCTGGCTCAGACCTTACAGACGTGAGCTCGGCTCTGGTGTGCCCGGAGCAACTCCCAATCCGCTGCGCAGGCTGATGGTGAGTGGCGGGAGTATGCCCAGCCCCCCCGTCTGTCGCCTGGCTCCGCAGTCCCGTGTCTCCCTGCCGGGCTGTACGGAGAACCCAAACCGCCCCGCAGCGGTGGAGCCCTGCTCGTGTCTTAGCCCTTCAGTGTCCGCCTTGAACCGGGCGAGTGGGGCTGAGCCGAGACGCTGTGTGGGGCAATGCCTCAGCGCCAGCTTGATGTCAAAAACTAATTAAACCTTAACGTGTACCCTGCGTAGACTAAATGATTTTGTCCTCAGAGGAAACCGGAGGAGGAGGCTCCGCAGGGGGACAACGAAGCTAAGAAATCCAGACCGGAGCCGGCTGTCAATGGTGCTGCTGCTGCTCCCAGTGGGAATGAGGTGGCAGAAAAAATGGAAGAGGAGGTGGGCAGCTGAGCCCGGAGTCTGGGCTGTGTGTGTTTGGGCCTGGGCTCGGGCTGGGGCTGTCGCCACCGGCCTTCACCCAGCTTCCCCCCGCCATGGGGAAGGGGTGTTGTGCCACGTAGTCCGACCCTGCGGGGGCTGGAGGGACTGGCTGCCCGTGGGGCGGGATGGAAGCACAGTGGGGTGGTGTGGAGCTCCGGAAGCTGGTTGCGTGTGGAAGTGTGGGCCTGCTGCAAGAGCAGTGGGGCCTGCACAGCTGGGTCCTGTCCTGTTAAACCCTTCTCTTCTCTTCCAGACAGAGATAAGGCCGCAGGCGGAATCGGGGGCTGCAGTTGAAAGCACAGTATGATAATTCTTTAACCTCGGACACTCCTCTCCTTACAAGGAAAATGGTTTTGTATATAGTGTATTTTTTCACTTTTTGGCAACTTTTGTATGACTTCAATAAAGATTGTAAGCAAATACTCCCTGTCTTGGCTTTCCTCCTGCTCCTGGCTCTGCTCCATGCTGTCCCCTGCCCTGTTTCCACCCAGCTCTGCCTGCTGGGCGGGGGGGGGGGCACAGACGCTGTGCTCATGGCTTGGCTGGGTTGGGCTTCCCC